>NW_010336495.1:40265-44625 GCF_000700745.2 Antrostomus carolinensis
AAGGGCCGCCGAGGGGATGCCCCCCACCCCTGCATCCCCTGCCACCAAACCCAGCTATTTAGTTTCAACATTTTTCTTTAACATGGCACTCTGGTTCTTAGTGATTTTGCCAAGATGAACCAAAAGAAAAGGTCAATATATAAGGGAAATGCCCAGAGCAAACTGTGCATCACAGCAAGTCCTAAAATTAAAGCATATAAGAGAAACACTGAAAGGGAGAACTGGAAGAAATCCAACAGAGTTCACCTTTAGGCCTCCTAAGTTTCAACATTTTTCTTTAACATGGCACTCTGGTTCTTAGTGATTTTGCCAAGATGAACCAAAAGAAAAGGTCAATATATAAGGGAAATGCCCAGAGCAAACTGTGCATCACAGCAAGTCCTAAAATTAAAGCATATAAGAGAAACACTGAAAGGGAGAACTGGAAGAAATCCAACAGAGTTCACCTTTAGGCCTCCTAAGTCTCAGCTGTATCATTTCAATGGTCTTGGGTCAAGCACAAACAACTTTCCCTGCTATCTCATCACACCCTGGTCCCACCTGGTGGTTGCCAGCTTCTAAAGACAGGACTATTACAGGTCTTCCTAGATTATTATAGATCTTCCTGGAGCCCCACATCTCTTCCTCAGCCTTATTCTCTGAGGAAAGTAAGAGGGACCCCAGGGTATCTCACTGTCTACACCTCAGCACTCAGCTTATGCTGGACTTAAATAACAGTAAATAAATAAAATTCTAAAGGTAACCAAGAGCAAAACCTTCAGTTTCCATACACAAAATACCACTTGGCTTCTACGTATCCAAACAAAAATTAAGAGACAGCAAATACAAAACACACATAGAAATTCTTGGAAAACACAAACACTGCAAAGATAGTTAATTATGTTGTACAATCTTCTTATGGAAGTACTTAAGGCTGGTACACTTTAGGATATTTTTCCACTTTCACAAGTTATTTCCAAGTTCCAGCATTATTCTCCTTGAGCTGCAGAATATGTCCAAACTCAAAATTTCTGTAAAACCACAGTATGTCGACAATCCCGACTTCTCATTTATCCAGGCCCGTAACTGGGTCAGAAATGAAGAACACAAAGCACTGTGCATCCTAAATATGCTTACTGGTCAACAAGAGTATTTCTGTTATGTGGGAAAATTTACAAACTTCTACAGTGTTTAAATATTATATGCAGTCCTTGTTAGGTATCAGCCCTCTATCAACTCAGGAGTTTTTAGCAACTTGTGCTTTTTTGAAATTCTAAAGCAACTGAACATCAAAACTGAGTGCGTGCCTGATGAACATTGGATGCTGTCCTCTGCCAAAAAAGGGGGAGCCTTTTATATGAAAGAAAAATATAAAATGTTGCTAAAGTAAGCAATGCAAAATAGGTGGAAGTTTTGGAAGGAAAAAACAGAGATAGAGAGGCTAAGCAAAGCAGGCTGGCATGCTCCTTTCATGGGCAGAGGCAGAGTAAGGAACGAGCCTAAAGTGGAAAGAAAAGACCTGGAGGGAAGGAAGCAGAAGGAATGGGGACAGAGCGACTGCAGCCTGAAACTGACAACTTTCAATGTTGCCTACACCTAGACTTGGTCCTCAATAATCTTTATTAAAACAAGAACCAAAAAGCATACAAACACATCACACCAAAATGCAAGAGTCACATGGCTGTAAAACACCAGCATTTATCTGATGGAACAGAAAGGATGAACGCTCCTTCCAAACACAAGCAGCAGAAAGCCACAGAAAGTGGCCACGCTGCACTGAACCCGTCATGGCCCTCACTGGCACCATCCTCCCCCCTGCCTGCCCGCCGCGGCGAGCCCTGGCATCAGCCCCTGCCTGGGGTGCACTGGGGCCCCCTGTGCCCCTCAGAGTGCCAGGCAAGCCCTTGGTCAGCACCCCCGTGCTACAGCACTGCTTCCCCATACAGGCTGCTCCCAAAACAGGAGCAGGTTCTCACAGGGCAGGCTGTAGGGGACTGCGATGGGAAAGCTCACCACGCTAAAGGTCACAGCCACTTAGACCTGCCGTCAAACCTGTGGTTCCCATATCAGGTCGTTACTGCAACCAGCCCTCCTGGGAGATTTTTCAGGCTCACCTTGTTAGGAAGAATGCTACCCGGGTAGAGCAAAATAAGAAAGAATCACGCTAATAACTATTTTAAATTTTGCTTGGGTTTTTTCTCCCTCTTTTTCACTGAGGTTTATTCCCCCTACCTATTTCCTTGATTAGTTTCCCCGATTTTTAACAAAAATTTACATTTAATTTGAATTGAGTTTTTAAATTATTTTAATTAACTTTAAATTAATTTAATTTTAAATCAAATCCATCTCAAACTTGTATTTTGCTTTATTTAAAAAATGTAAAACATAACTGGAGTACACTTTTTCTCAGATAGGAAGCCATGAAGTTGTAATTTAGGAAGGAAGGGTTGTATCATACCCTACATACAGAAGGCCTAACAGCAGCATTAAGCAATATAATGATCTTCACTGCAGAACAACAAAATCCATTGCTTCTCCCAGCTTGTTCCGCAAAAATCTTATTACTGCAAGAACCACTTTTCCAGTCTGGCTCTCTTTTTTCATGCTGCATCTGAACTTAAGACAGGCCCAGCGCACCTAAAGCCACCAGGCCAACACTGCTGTTCTCCACGTCCCCGCTCTCCTGCCACAACCCTAGAAACCCTCAAGTTCCTGGGGCAGCACTGCAGGCTGCCTCCCTCCCAGCCCCACAGCCCAGATCTAGGGGGCTGCCTGCCACTCAGGAGATCCAGCACCAGGAGGGAGGAAGGGCTCTAAGCAGGAACAGGGAAATAGGACTGGGAGGACGGGCACTTCGGTGCATCTTTGTGAAGACACATGCCGCAGCTTCGCTGTGAAACAATAACCTGATGCAGGTGCCTTCGGCCTGAGCTGGAGTAAGGAAGAGCTGGTGTGCCTGCTCTGCGCAAGGGAGTCCGCCCAGGCACAGCTCCGTGACCCCAGCCAGGCTGCTCCTCCTCCAGCACTTGCTCCAGCCCAACAGCGGCGCAGCCAGCGCGAGTAACAATCAGCCCGGGGCAGATGAATCCAGAACAATTAAAGTTTGTAATTCGTTATCATTTCACAAGTGACCATCATATTAATGGCTCCTACATAGTCCACAGCAGACAGACAGCATCTGTGTATAGCAGAGGGTCGAGTTGCCAACTCATAGGCGTCAGATAACGAGCACTATTAATCTTGGCTTAAACTGAACCATTGTTCTGGAGGTTGGACAACTCTTGTAAAATCCCCTTATTAGAGATCATTTGCCATCTATTTCCATAGCAACTTTTTTAGTTTGTGTTGTTCTATTTTAGAAAAAAAAAATAAATTAAAAAATAAAAAAAATTCCCCTTCCCTTTTCCTTGTACTTACAGAGCCTTAAACAACAATCCACTCCAGCACAGCCATGGAAGTGGTCTGAAGGAACAAAGGCTGCTTCTGGCTCAGCCAGTGCATCTGACTCCCTGTGTACAGCTGCCTGCACATCCTCTGCAGATTGGCAGAGCAGCAGAAGCTACTGATTTCCCTCTGCTTCTCCTCTGCGCTGGATACAAAATAAACTGTAGGCAGGAGGAGTCTACTAAAATTACACTTAAAGCATCAACTAAGGGTGCAGGTGAGTCACAAGCAAGTTCTGCAGCTGATCTTGCTAAAGGAATAGGCAGGAGAAAGCTGACCTGAAAAGAAAGCAGTATGCATAAAGAAGACTAATTAAAAAAAAAAAAAAGTAAAATAAAAATTAAAAACTCCTACTAACTCCAAGGAGGCAGTGCATTGGAAGTGGAGTGTCTTGGGCTCTGCCAAAGAAGATTATTGCCGCATCGAGCAGTTAGCACCCACCCAAGTAGTGTGCCATCAACTTAATTCTCAAACGAGACCAGCAGAACATGGAGACAGGATTAGACATGCTTGTTTTTAACCATTCATTTCTCTCTTTGGTGGAATACTATCAGCACAACACTGGCATCAAAATTACTACCCTTCAATACATACAGAGAGCATTTTTAATTTTACATGTAGCAGTTATATCATGTGGGGTTTTTTTTGTTTCTGGGGTTTTTTCAGTTTGATGTGGTAAAACATATTTAATCTGTTTTGAGAAAAGAACAAATTGATTTAGTGAGCAGTTCAAGGCTCTCCCTGGAGACACTCAACTACACTCAGCAATCTGGATATAAGTAGAGACTTCACTGAAGTCATGTTAATTGTAGGTCATAAGAAATGTCAAGATATAAAACACTAAGGAATACTAAAAATTAAGCCATCATCTCTGAAACTAACAAATGCTTTATATTTAGCAGTAGATTATTATTTTTTTAATCTTTATGACATTCCT
>NW_010336495.1:44655-52428 GCF_000700745.2 Antrostomus carolinensis
TGTAATAAATAAACATTATTTTTTATGGTAGGGAGGGAAAACCCCCTAAAACCTACATTAAGAGAAAAATACTGGGGTGAAAGAAAGTTAAGGCACTACACTTGTGATGGTGGTGATGTATCTTTTCCGCTTTGTTTCATTGCACTACAAATCTTCTGTTTATAAACAAAACATTTTGTTTCACCTTTGTCAGAATATGTTCTTCCCTAATACAGTATGAAACAGGGTTGTGTTACAGCAGTACACGTAGGCAGAAGGGGAGCACTAAGGTGAGGAAAGATGTTTTTAAAGAAAACTTTAAAAACAAACAAAACCCCACAAAGCCTTAAACACTTTCGGACCTTTGTGTCCAGGTTTTATAAGGAAAAACTTCTCATTTCTTCTTAGATAAAAAGTACTATTTTTAAACTCTTTTTCATGTGGAAAGTACTCCTCAACTTCTGTCCTGCATTTTTGTGCTGGATTCTCCCATTTACTAAAACCCTTCTGTAGAACTTAACTGAAATCCCCAAAATTTTCCTTTGTCCATTTGCTTCAAATAGTGATGACAAAAGAGGGCTCTGACCCTAACAGCAGAAAGCAAAAACTCCTCCAGTTTAACTTCTTAAAACTGATGAAGTTAAAAATTATGTGCATTCATTTTCAAAAGCAAAGAACAACACCTCAGAGCTCTTACTAAAGTATCTAAAAATACACAACCCATCTCCTCCTCCCACATTCTCCTATCTGAAATAAAGTTGAGAGGTCAGCAGTGTGAAATCAGAGGCAGATTTTTTGACCATCCTTACCTTTTAAACTTGATCAATATACACATTTCCATTTCTGCCATTATCTTCCACTTATGAGAGTGGAGACAAGAAGGGTATTTCCACCCTTTTAATTAAATCAGAATGGAACTCACCAGTAAACAGGTATTTGAACAGAACACAGTACAAGTGATGTGCTAAAGATCCACATTAAGGGAATCAAGTTCATATGTGTGGAAGAAAAAAAAAAAAAAAAGAAAATAATTTTAACATTCTACATTGCTGCCAGTCAACTCATTAATGAAAAATTACAAACACCAATTTCACTGGATTTAGCCACTGTCCCTAGCAGGTGTGCCAAAACCTTGGGATGAACACATATCATGTTAAGTTTAAATCTATCCACAGCCAAGCCCTTTTTCTTGACCACCTTCACATCAGCTCACTGAATACCACCATACTCTAACCAACATCTGCAAGGTTAAATGCTGTGTACATGCACACACACACACGCACACCCATGTCTGCACGTGGTGTGGCGTGGGGGCTCTCGCCCGCTTTGCCTGCGCAAGCAGCACTGTCAGGCCAGGGAAGCGAACGGCAGGAAAGCTGCAACACTGCGACCCCAAGTAAGATGCAGACAAACACAATTTTAGAGATCCGAGCCTTTTATGCAAATTAGTGTCATAAAAACAAAAGCACCGAAAGCAATATTTGCACAGATGCCTCAGAGGAAGAGTAAAATCTTGGGATTTAACAGCTCGAAGCAGTCTTCCTCCACATCCTCCCTTGAAGTCATTTGGTCACAGCAGATGAGCACTCTTTGCTGTCTATCACACAAGCTGTTACACAAGCACTCCTGAACTGGTAGCCCGGGATCCTGGTTTTCTGGTCGCCTGGGGGATGGCAGGGCAGGGTCCAGGGCCTCCCCTCAGGCCAAGCCCTGCCAGGCTGCCCACACTCAAACTCGAGGTCACGGGCAGCTCGGAGAGGCAGCCGAGAGCAGGCAGCACAGCACAATGTGTGTCCTGTGTGGACATCTGAGCTGAAAGACAGTCATTTCAAAACAAGCTGAAGTTTGCCTCAGGATCTTTTAAGTTTTACTGCAGGCTGCTCTTCAACTCTTCCACTGATAGCATTTATAAAACTCAGATTAATTTTCTGTGACACTGGAAGACCCTAAACAAAACCCCAGCCCTGCCTCACCGACTTCACCCCCTACATCCGCACAAACATCCACTCGCTCCTCTCCTGTCCTCGGAAGCTGTTTCTCTACAACACCCCAAAAGCTTTTAACCCGTGTCAAAGCCACAAGCATCCAGCCCCAGCTCTGAACAGGCACTGCTGTAGCAAGTAAGAGGTGAGCCCTGGAAAATCTTGTCCAGACACTCTGAGATGTGGTTGCCACTGACCGTTTGCTGTGTCCCTCGGACGGAGAGCAGGCTCCGGGCAGCGGAGCTGGCCGGGGAGCCCCATCCGCACCTCGGCTCTACCTGTGCGCGGGCTGGGCCAGGCACGGAAAGTGCATTTTCATTAAGTGGCTGGAGAGTTTCCACAACTGAGGCTGAGGCAAACGTTGCCTTCTGGCAGCTCCTCTCCGGGGGTGGGATGGACATCTGAGGAGGGGCGAATTAGAGGGAGAACAGCTGTTTGCTCAGTGAATGAGTCACAGGACTCTGCTATTAATTCTTCCTCTCAAGAGAATATGCCCCCATGCCAGCCCACCCACCATCCTATAAAACAAACAAATATATAATGGAGGTCAGGGAGGGGGAGCTCAGTAAGAGGAAAGGAAAAAAAGGGAAAAAATACCCAAGCATTTAATATTTACATAAGAATGAAATGTTTCATTAATTACATACAGAATCAATTTGCAGCTATTTTCCTTAAATTTCTCAGTCAAACCCACAGATTTGAAGCCCTTTGAACTGTGCTGCACCAGTAATTGTGGATGAATATTTTAGATCAGTCTTGAATCACTGTACTGCACACACCAAATGAACTAATAAGCTGCTCATGTGTGGACTACTAATGTATTTTCTTTCTTTCCTAGACAGATGGAGTGCAGTCTAAATCAGCTGAATTGGCTACTGGGAATCTTCAGAAAGGCTTAGAAAAATCTTTAGTTCTACTGTTTTATTAAAAATACCACTCAATAGCCTGTATGCATTAAAAAGGAGCCAAGAAGATGCAGAAAAACCCAAACAAGTTTACAAAGATACGAAGGAACGGCTGGACATTTCACATGACTATAGCAGCCTCCAGAGAGTGACAATGAATAGTGTGTTGTGATGTTATTACAGGACTACCGAAAAGATGGATGTCCTTGCCATCTACATGATATTTATCACAATACGTCCATTTATGGCCAGTCCTT
The DNA here is from genome assembly GCF_000700745.2 of Antrostomus carolinensis. Taxonomy (NCBI): domain Eukaryota; kingdom Metazoa; phylum Chordata; class Aves; order Caprimulgiformes; family Caprimulgidae; genus Antrostomus; species Antrostomus carolinensis. The sequence goes on from NW_010336495.1 coordinate 47,779, forward strand.
TTAAATCACATATAGTGCCATATCAGTTCTGTAATCTGACAGATGTGTTCTAGTTTATAGAAGCATCTGTTGAGTCATCAAGACATCAGAATAGTTAATTGCACTTTGGGGATGCTTTCAGAGATTAAAAGTTCCCTTATTTAGAGCAAATTTTAAGTGTCCTCATAGATTAAACTCCTTTTTCATATAGTAAATTAACATGTGCACCCACACTCCACATAAATTAAAGTATGAAATGTGAAGAATAACTTCCGTGAGAGATTATCTGTTTTCTTCTGCTTGCTTCACACCGTGCCTCACACTGTGCTCAGCAACGAGGAACAGAAAACAAAGATACTTGAATCACGCATAAGTCTGAAATACAAACTCAGATGTGGCCTACGCTGGCTGGGCAAAGAATACAGAAGAAGCTGCCTTCGGCCAAGAACTTTTTAAAAAAATGTAACAGCTGAAAACTGCTAGATGATGTCTGCCATCTCTTTTTGGCAAAATGCTTATAATTGTATTTCAAAAGCTTTTATTACTGTTTATTCTAAAAGAAATGCCATACAGGCTGTATCTTTCACCACCACAAGAGTATGAGACAAGCCAGGAGAACCACCCACAACATTAAACACGGGGTGAATGACATTAAGCCGTCCCCCCTCTGAAGTTGTACCAATGCTTTCTTATATGCAGCTATGGACTGGAAGCAAGCAATCTCCATGCATAGACCTGATTATTCAAATATTTGAGTTAAAAAGATTTAAAAAACTTGTGGAAGACTCCTACCAGTTTTCAACATGTCTGAGCAGATTACATGCTTCCAACCTGAATTTCCTTGCAACCTTCTGGCCTTTATAGCAGTAGGAAGATTAAGAAAATTAATTTATTGGGAAGATGATCCATCATATAAACTTTGATTTAAAACAATTTAGCAGTGGATTTTTTGTTTGGTTGGTGTTTTACAAAAAAACCCCAAACAACCAAACAAAACCAAACCCAACACAACAAAATGAACCAACCAAAAAAGGTATAATCAACTGTTTCTCAGATGTGACTGAACTGGTCTGGTCTGTAGCTCATGAACCACAGGGTGCCCACGATTAAGTCAATGAACTATTTGATTTCACTCAAGAAGCGATCAAAAAGCTAAAGTGCGAGTGCATAACCGTACAAGACCACAGATACCAACACTGCATCTGGGCTTTGCTTCCTATAAATCCTAAAGCGACAGCACATCTCCATTTAACTATACTATTATTCTTTAGTGTGGAGGAAATCAAACTTGAAGTGAGAGTGTAAAAGTTGAGACAAGCACTGCAGTCGTGACCATGCTTAAAGCATAAAAAGGTCCTCTACTTTTGAAGTTACAACATATTCCCTTGCTGCTGAAGCCAAGTGAGACTGCTGTCTCAGTTGCATTAAATTATTAGCTAATTAGCCCTAAGTAAGGACAACTGTGTGTTGATGCTGGCAAGCTGTGAAAAGAACACTTCAGCAAAGAAGATCAATAGCATTTTTGTCTGGCTTACAATAAGAAAACTGCTGGTCCAGGTTATGAGTTTAAGCCATTTTTTATTTGACAGACAGGACAGGACTAGTGACAGATCAATACAGCAACTTTATGATAGGCTGCTGCTCCTGCAGATGGCAGGACCATAAACAGGCATCATTTTTAAAGCCTGGAGCAATCCATTACTTAGACAGAAACTACCTAACCTTTTATAATATTTAGACATTCCTACACAAAAGGGAAAATCAGCAAACAAAACAAAAGGAAAATCAGGAGGATTAGCTGTCTTGTAAGACAGAAGGAAATATTAGATGTTTGAAAGTCTGTATATAAAGTAGCAAGCTTCTGTGCTATTTGGGAGATCACACTAAAGCCACAAGGTTGGCACCAGATAACTACTTATCCCTTCAAACAGAAAATGTTACTGGGGTTTGGTTCTCATTTGATGCAATTTTCTTATCTCTAGGTTATCTGGGATAACACCTATTTTTTACACACACACACACATATATATATATATAATATCACACAAATAAACTGGTTTAATGTGTCCTTAAAACATCAGATGAGTCCCTTTAACATCTGCGTTTAGTAAGCATTTGAGAGAATACTGCTACAAATGGGTGGTTATTTTTCCCATATTGCAATATATACCCTGTAGTATTTGCACGTAGGGTTTGTTTTTCTGCACCAGGATTAGGATTGCCTATAGTGTTCCACTATTTTAACAAAGGCAAAGGAAAGCAAGAGGAAGGTTTTATAATTCCAGTGCTTTTATGGTAAGATCTCTAGTTGAAGAAAATGTAAAGGATAGCACCTTAATAAATTATTCAGGCCAGATCTTCAGCAGAGGACACAGGTGGAGTATCTGACCCTGTATTTACAGTCGTCTTTTTACTATAAACACGAAATAACCACAGAACATGGTGAATTAATCATACAACCAGCTTGCCTCTGCCTCCCCATCTGAGGCTGGTTTATGTCAATTACTAGAAAAATATCTGCTTAAGCAGGAAACTAATTTTACAAAAGCACATTGAGTTTGCAGGCTTTTATCAATACTTTTTGGTTGCTGCGAGTAACTAATTAACGTTAATGTCAACATAAAGGATAGAAGAAGGAGGAAAATATTAACGAGCACAATATAAAGACTGAGCTGTCCTCTTCTTCCCCCATACAGTACTGCCATGCAACTGGCTTCCAGTCCATGCCTGAAAAATAAGTTATTCATTTGGTCACTCATTTTACCTGTATGATGCAAGCAAACAGCACTACATTTTCTCTTTGACTAATGTCAATTATGGCATTAGTTTAAAATACAGCAGAAAAGCAGAAGTCTTGACTGGGCTCTCCTCGTGCTAAGAATAACTTGGTGCACACATACATGATGCTACGTCTGCCAATGGTCTGCTTTGCTCCAAAACTAACCTCCCTGCACCTTCTACAAGATCCTATATACATCAAGCTGTGTTAAAGCAGGAAAAACAGATATCAAATCCATTTTTAAAACAAACTGAATTTCTTTAAATCAAGAGGCGAAGGATGGTTTCAACAGTTTCACATTTATTATCTCACCTCTTTTCAGAATGCACAAGGGCTCTTTATACTCAACAGCGCCTAGACATGCTGGCTGCCACGCCTGCCAGCCACCAACACTTGGTTTCAACCCAGAGAGTCTTGCCAGCCTACTGCAAAATCACTGGCACACACACACACACACACACACAAGAGCAGCTCACAATTCTGATTCGCCAGATGCAAAATATCCTGAGAGATGATGCCTCCATCATCAGGCTAAACAAGATGCTAAATAAACTTAATGGCTCGGGGTTTGTCTTTTCTGTTTGCTTGTTCTGTGGTTTGGTTTGGGTTTTTTAAAAATAAACTTACTACAATTTTGGTTGCAAAACCCCCAAATACTTGTAAAAAATAAAAAACCTGCAGCACTCAGAAATAATTACTGATGCTTTTATAGTCCCTCAATGACCTTGTTTCAATTTTAAGATAATCCCAAGCACTTCACTCATGCCATGGCATACGGATGCAGGTAGTGACCCCACGATGGCTGCTCCACACCACCAGCTCAGCCCCAGCATGCCTGGGCCACACATCCCCAGGAAGGAGGGAGGGGGACTGGGTCTTCCGGAGCTTGGCTGCGTGGACACTTGCTAAAGGCAGCGTTGGGAGAAGTGATCACACAACCTGGCACTGGACTAGCCAAGGAGCGTGTTCAAAGGGAGCTGAGAGCACCTGCCTAGGGTAAAGGGGAAGAGAGCCCCTCGCCCTCAAGAAGCAGGAGGCCATGCTCCTCCTGTGCCCACAGTGACCATTACTTGATTTTGGTGCAATGCCTCCCTTGTACGCATTTTCTTCAGCACTTCAGCCACTTTTACTCCACTCCTCCACTGAGCATACTCCTGTATTTGTTTCTTATGTTTGGGAGGTTTTTTTTCTTTTGGTTTTGTTTGTTTGAGGTTTTTTTGTTGTTTGCTTGTTTTTTTTTTTTTCCTTTTTTTTCTTTTTTTCCCTCCATTCTATTGGATCTAAGTTCCAATACACTATTTCCTTCTCAGCAAGGTACTCTTATTTTATCTCTGTCCCTGGTAAGATCTAAACTACACCCTTCGTTCCAGACCAGTCTCTGCAGATTTCTGGTCTGTCCCTTCTTTCATCAAATTCCCCAGACTTTCTGTACTAAGAGAGTTTTAGTTAATAGGGACACTAACTCTCCTTATTTCTATTGTACTACTAAAATTACATGATCCTTGTCTGAAGATAGCACCATGTGGACAGCTTTACAGACTTTAACACTACCATCAGTTGAGGACCTCCACAATTTCTTGTTGAAGAAATTGTACATAAGTGACAAATCCACAAATACAAACGACCATGCAGCAACTTTGCTACTGTTCAAGAGGTTAATCAAGTCAAAGGGAAAGAAAACCAAAGACAGGCTTCCAATACCACACCAAACTTCCTTGTTGTTATGGTTCCAGACTCCAGATTAGCTACATCAATGACACAAAACACCTTATTATCTGGTTTTCTTCCCTAGCAAAATCTTGCTTGAAAAGCTGTGTCCTAACAATTGCTTCACATGCAACCAAAAAAAAAAAGAAAACCAGTCTCCAAATTGGAAGCATGCGGGTTTGATG
>NW_010336496.1:0-24502 GCF_000700745.2 Antrostomus carolinensis
TTCCAACCCAAACCATTCCATGATTCTGTGTATCACCCTCAACGTGCTGCAGCATGTCACATTTTGCTTTACCGAGTGATTTTCTGTTTTGAAGCTGGGAACAGGTCAATATGATGTACTGGTCCTTGTCCATTTAAACACAATGGTGACTTTTTATCTCAGCTGTTGATTGTAAGCGTTCATCACTGCTGTTTAGGTTGACGACGATTTGTGGAAAAGTGAGTCTCCTTGCCCACCTCCTTTCCTCTCTGATCACCTCTTTCATTAAGCTATACAGATTTTATTGGAAAAAAACTTTGTATTTGCCCTGTTTCCATTTTGCTGCCCTTGCTAGGAATTGGTGTCTCTTTGGCTGGACTGAATAGCCAGGAGGATTTCCATTGTGGGGTCACCTTACTGCGAAGGGAACGAGGACAGAAACCTAGGCTCTTCCCTGCTCGTGGAGAGGCTGAGCCTGGACCATGAGGAATCCCCAGGAACTTGATGAAGGGAGCACAAGCCACACAGTGGGATCCTCACACAGCCTGGGATCTTCACACAACCTGGGATCCTCACACAACCTGGGGCTCATGGTTTCCTTTCAAGGGCTAGGGAAATGCAAGGATTGTGGTGCTTTTGTCAACTGGAAGTATGTATGGGTAACCTTACTCTGTGTCACGTTAAAAAGTGCTTTCCCAAGGCAGGGAATTCAGTGGAAAAGCGTTTTCTCTGCCCATTGGACAAAGGCAGGGCTGATACAGTCTTTTTCTGTTTATGTGACTTGCTTTATGAAAGCCACACATAGAGCTTTTCCTCCTGAACTGCAAGCGCTGAAGATGCTGATGGAGAAAAACTGCTTCATGGGAAAAGCAGGGAAAATGAGTAGCTTGTAGGAGAAAGCATATCTAAAAACATTGCAAATTACATTTATCTCTTTCTGTGTCTTAAATAGTTATATGTTGGCAAAAGAATGTTTAATATTTTTGTTTCTTTATTTCCTCTAACAGGGTATGCTGCTAAAGCGAAGTGGCAAGTCGTTGAATAAAGAGTGGAAGAAGAAATACGTGACGTTATGTGACAACGGTGTGCTGACCTACCATCCTAGTTTACATGTAAGTACACTGTGCTCTCTGCATGTTCAGCAGCATCAGGCTTGATAAAGCAGTGTTAGCCAGTTCATCCTGATGTGGGTTTTGTTGAGAACCTCTTTGGTGGAGAAACTATCTTTCTCTACATTCCCCTCTCTCTCAAAAAGGCGTAATCTGAAATAAAATTCCCTGGTGCAAGTCTCTGAGTACATTCAAGTTCCTTTGAATCCCCTGGAACAGGGGTTCACTCGCATCCTAAGAGGCAGCTGAAACAGTTTAAGCCTTTATTTTGTGCTGATGCTTTTATGGACTTGTCCATCCCAGGGTTAAAAACCAGAAATTTTCTACAAAAAAGTGTCCTAGAAGTTAGTAAAGAGTGAGGAAAGTTTCTGGTATTTGTCAGTGTGCAGTGGTTGTGGTTTATTCATTAATAATTCTGAGCAGCCTTTTGAAAATGGCATAGCTATTAAAATACCTGCCATAAAACCTCTTCATGTTAAGGCATCTGTCGTTGACTCTGCCCAAGGATCCTGTCTGTCCCTCTTTCTGTGTGTAGCACAATCACTAGGTACAGTTTTGGGGATGGAAGGAGCACAGTGATCTGACTCAGAACTTAGCCCATCCCATCCCCCTGGGCCAATGCCAGCAAGAGGGAAGATGAGATTTGTCAGAGCTTGTTCCATGCTAGAGCAGTTCAAAAGACAGAGCCAAGGTGGAGGCTCCAGATCTTGAAACTGCCAGGTGATTCCCAGCTCCTTCAGTTGCTCTGTAGTACAGGCATTTGTAAAATACACAAAAATATGGTGTGACCCTCACCAAGATCTTTAGAATCTTATCTGGTCTTTTATTTTATCATCACACCACATATGAAAATCGGAGAGTGGCCAGTTGTAACATTTTGGGGCTAGTTCTTTCTAAACTTATTGGTGTCATTTTGAGCTCCTGGGCAATTTTTTCAGTAAGGAGTGAAAAATCAAGGTTTCAATCATATGAGTTTCTGTAGATACAGTCTTGGGCTTACAGACCTGCATGAGGAACTGGCAGGAAGCTTCTGCTTTAGCTGGGTGATGTCTGAGGAGCACGGCCACACTGATGCAGTGCCTTCACCAACTTGCTGTTCCCTGTCTGCTGAATATTAACACTTTCTCTGGCTTGGCACAAGGTTTCATAGTCTCAGATCCTGCTGTAATAATGCTTTGCTATAGTTTCTGATGTTACTTCCATGTCTCCTAGAAATTATTTAATAAGTTAGATGACAAGTAGCTTCAAGACATTGCTGCTTTCCATCAGAAATCTTGTCCCTCAGCCCAAGTGTTCTGGAGAATGGGTTTTGCTGTTCCTTTTTGTGAAACTATGTAAGTCTGTCTGTCCTTTTTGGCCATCCTTAAGTGCCTTCTGCTGTGAAGTAATCCCAAATTACCTTGATTGCATATTGGTATTGCTTACAGATAGGACACTGCGTGCCTTTGAGGCAGCCCCCACGGAGCTCCCGCATGAGTTTCCCCTCAGTTTGTGTTGGCCAACTCTAGGTCATCAAGCAAGGAGGAGACAAGCTGCCATTGTCCTCCCCGCAGTCCCTCCCTCACTCGGTAGATGTTCTCTATTGTTCCTGGTGGTTGCTGTGCACATGTTAGTTTTTCATTGCCCTTGCAGACAATAGCGTACTACTTCTCTGTAGGCTTCCCTGGAGCTGCTTAGTTTCCCCCGAGTGAGAATCCATTGAGATTAGAGGTAATTACTTTGAGATTAGAGGTAAATCCATTGGAGATTAGAGAGAATCCATTTAAAGAAGAAGTAATTACCAGCCTGTAATTGTTTCCCTCTATCCCCTACTGTGCCCCCCCCTCCACCCCTCAAGAAAAAAGGTACGTGGCTCCGTATTTCCATTTGTTGAGATCTCCTTGCATGGATCAGAGAGTTTTGTAACATGCTGCTTTTCTCTTGGCTGTCCGTGGGTAGGTGGTGTGAGGGTCCATGCTCAGCTCCGAGCTGACAAGAAGCTGCTGGAGAAAATATCATACTCGTTCAGGGGCATCTTGAGACACCTTCACTGAATCCATTCTCCAGGAGTATCTAGAGTTCTGCTCATTTGTGTTAACATCTCACTACGATGTGATTTCTCTTATAAATTAGGCTGCTTTAATGCCTTATTTCTATTGCCTTCAGCCTTCAAAGAGTCACTGCACTACTTCCACAGTACGTTTCCATACAGTCAATGGACTATTTATTGCCAATTAACCATTGTTAATACACCCTGCAGAGCATTCTTCATCCATCGGGTAATAGTATGTGAGTAGCATCTTCTCTGCCTTGTGCAAACCACAGTGGGAGGAAGAGGCAGGACCCAATACTGGAAGTCATTTGCACTCACAGTTCAGTTTGTACCAAGCTTTGTAGGCAGGAAAGCACAAAAGTCAGAATTTCTTCTTGGATCACAGAATGGTTTGGGTTGGAAGGGACCTTAAAGCTCATCCAGTTCCAACCCCCCTGCCAGCAGCAGGGACACCTTCCACTAGACCAGGTTGCTCAAAGCCTCATCCAACCTGGCCTTCAACACTTCCAGGGAGGAGCAGGCACAGCTTCTCTGGCCAACCTGGGACACTGTCTCACCACCCTCACAGTGAAGAACTTCTTCCTAATACCTCATCTAAACCTCCCCTCTTTCAGCTTAAACCCATTTCCCCTTGTTCTGTCACTAACTGCCCTTATGAAAAGTCCCTCCCCAGCTTTCTTGTAGCCCCCTTCAGGTACTGGGAGGCCGCTAGAAGATCTCCCCAGAGCCTTCTCTTCTCCAGGCTGAACAGCCCCAACTCTCTCAGCCTGTCCTCACAGCAGAGCCGCTCCAGCCCTCGAATCATCCTGGGGGCCCTTCTCTGGACTTGTTCTAACTGGTCCATGTCTTTCTTGTGTTGGATATTGCCAAGTGACTGAGATTGCCCCCAAACAGGACTCTGATAATGAGGTTCTGGTTTGGTTTTGCTAGTTTTTGTTTATTTGTAACTGCTTGTTGCTTTTTTCCATAGCAAGCTGAAGAAACTGATGAATTTTTAATACTGAGCTTGCATTGCTGTTTGGGATAATCCCTTCCATTGTTTTGAAAAAATAAAGACCTTATTCCTCCCAACCTTCCCATTAAATAGCATTGAAGAAAACTTTTGTCAACCATCTGAAGTCAGTTTCCTAAACTCGTAAGAAGACTGGCTCTACTCCAGCCTGTTAGTTAGATTTGGATTATCTCAGGTGTGAAGGTCATTTGGGTTATACTAAATGTTGCAGTTGTAATTCCGTGAAGTGAAAGGTGGGCTAGCATCTCGTGGTGGCAGGAAAGAAGTCAATTTAGAAGATAATTTAGTCTTTCTTCACTGTGGTTTGAGGCAGAACATGGGATTTTGTTGAACACCTGCATTGTAGGAAGCATGGACCTACTGGAGCGAGTCCAGTGGAGACGGCGAGATGATGCGGGGGCTGGAGCAGCTCTGCTGTGAGGACAGGCTGAGAGAGTTGGGGCTGTTGAGCCTGGAGAAGAGAAGGCTCCGGGGAGATCTTATAGCGGCCTCCCAGTACCTGAAGGGGCTCCAGGGCGTGACAGAACAAGGGGTGATGGCTTGAAAATGGAAGAGGGGAGGTTTAGATGAGAAATTTGGAAGAAATTCTTGGCTGTGAGGGTGGTGAGACAGTGTCCCAGGTTGGCCAGAGAAGCTGTGCCTGCTCCTCCCTGGAAGTGTTGAAGGCCAGGCTGGATGAGGCTTTGAGCAACCTGGTCTAGTGGAAGGTGTCCCTGCTGCTGGCAGGGGGGTTGGGACTGGATGAGCTTTAAGGTCCCTTCCAAGTGTTCTGTGACTCTGTTATAATATTTAATGGCTGATAGTGAGCACTGTAGTAAATACAGCTTGAGATGTGGCCAAAAGTGGATCAGTTGTCTCTTGTCAGATGCGTTTAGTGGCAGTTCAGACACAAAGACAGTGTTTTTTAATATAGAGGATCTGTCTGCATTGCAGAAATGTACTGACATCCTCTTTGAGTAAAGAATTGGTTACAAAATGAAAGGTTTAAGGGTGGGGAGTGAAAATCAAATTAGTACCTTTCTTCCAGAGGAGGTAGGCCCAGAAGGGTCAGGCCTGTTTGGCAGGGCAGCGTGTTGAAATGACTGCTGCATTGTGCCAGCTAAATGAGTAACTACGAATGCCACCAAGTTGATGTTTGACACAATAGCTACATTCCTATTCTTCCTTTTCAAGAAAGTGGGGGGAGAGAAAAACGGGGGAAGAAAAATATATGTACATAAGCACCCTACTGTGTTCTGACTTGGTCATGTCAGGGTTTGGTTTTTTTTTTTTCCAAGAGCCTCAAACCTTCCTGTCCCTTGGGATGCTGAGGAGCTATGCCGATAGAAAATGGTGGGGATAATGAGAGAGAACTTTGACCTGCAGGCTTCAAAGTTCACCATAGCTACCTATTCATCTTAATGCTTCTGGAGTACAGCCGTTGAGGGGATGACTAAAATTCTGGCTGACAAATTCAGCATCCCCTTCCCCAAAGGGACCCAAGGGAATTTGTCTCGGCATCTCTTGGCTTTTAATGGCAGAATACCCATGTGCGAGGGCCCCCGAAATGTATTCACCAGGATACCTGCTGGGCAGCGTTACATGCTGCTTCTTTATCTCTGAGCCTTATCCCGAGGAATAGCTGATGATGTTTCACCACTGTCTGTCTGCCAGAGGGGTTGCCATCGTGCCACAGGTCAGTAGATGACAAAGCTTCAGCTGTGGATGTCCATTTTCTGTTCTTCTATCCCCATCATCATTGCTGCCCTTCATTTATGACAAGAATTTTTAAAACCACCACCTGAAAACAGCTTTTTTTAGAGAAGGGTGCTTTTTTTTTTCCCCCTTTTGTGTTTAGATTTGCTTTCAAATAAAAGCACAGCACTGTGGCACCTTATAGGGGAAAACCAGTTTCTTAAATACAGAAGGAGGAAGGTCTGATGCCCATCACTTCAAGCCCATCTAGAACACACGTGGTATATAAATAACCACGTACCTACACAGCAAGGTTTATTTTTTTGCTTGCTAAGGTCTGTATTGCAGTAATGCTGCTCTTCAACCTTGCTCCCATCCTCCCTGATCTGCTTTGATAACCTGCACTGAGGTGTGTAGGATTTGTAGCAGTCATTGAGGGGAGAAATGTATCTTTATCTCCTTGAGAAGTGCGTGGATTCACCTTCTCTGCTCAATTCATCTGACAGTTGCCACAGATTCAAAACTTCCTTAAAAATAGTGCTGACTGGGCGAGCAGCCTACAAGAGCTAGCTGGAAAAGAGCAGTAGCAATGTCAGCAAATAAAGTGAATGTATTTTCTTTTTAAAAAGTAAAATTTCAGCCTGGTAAGGAGTCATATCCAACACTAGACTCAACTTGGCACAAACACTTGGACAATGTATTATTATATGTATGCATCTTCTCAGAAGATCATATAAACCAGACCCAATTCATGGGGCTGTAAAATTCTTTGAGACTTTGGGGTGGGGGACTGAGCTTTCAGTCGAGCTTTCTTTGCTTGGCCATTTCCTCCAGGAAAAGCAGATTTGGTGAGAAATAGGAGGCTTTTGAGAACGTCCTCTGTGTTGGTATCTGGAAGGGTTGTAGATCCATGCCCCTTCTCTCAGGCTCCATCATGTGCAGTGTTTTTCTTAGAGCTGCAGTTGAAATTTTTGACCACTATCAAGTTCTTATGATTTTCCTGAATTATTTAAAAACAGAAAGCGTGCTTTGCAATTAAAAATACTCCATCTCTCCTCATTTTGAAGAGCACACCGTGCCAGCTGGGCTGCGTGGTGTCTTTGTGCGGGCTGGGTGTTGCCGTCGTCTCGGCTCAGCCTTATTTTCAGGGTTGCATTACCTCAGGCTGTTTTCATAGCTCCAAAGTGTGGTGTTTGTCTTGCTTTAATAGAAATATTCATGCTCTTATATATTTTTAAAATACCATCGTGTATGCCTGGGTTCCCCCCCCCCTCTGTTTTTGCTTCAAAGGAATGTAAAGCTGGATATTGGCTGGCTCTGCAAGCCCTTCTCACTGGCCTTTCCTATGAACAACTAATCCTTGAACTGGGCTTTGGTAAATACAGATTTGAACTGACTAAAGGATACACACGTGTTGCTTTTCACATAAAATATAGCTTTTACCTCCCGAAAGAGTAGTGATCAAAGCAAATTCTACAGAGCAAATATCAGGCTTTAGTTTGACTGGTGATGAAGATAAATCTGTCTGAAGCACGTGGAAGTTTTTATTATCCTTATTCCATCCGTTATTATGCCTAAAACTTTGGTTAAGATAGAAAACCTGAATGATAGGATTAGTTAAAAAATAAGTGTATAGTAATTGCTTATAGCTGCTGAGTTGATGCTGTATTTTTTCTGCTCACCACAACTGATGCTCTTTCTGGAAACCTTTTCATCAAAGCCACGTTCAGAGCAACATTCTCCTTTCTAACATTCTTAACTTAAATTTCCCAGAGCGTTCCTTTCTTAATTCTAGCATGTTTCACTGTGACTTTATCTTGCTTCTAGGGATAGCTAGAGGATAACCAACCTTTATGGAAAAAAAAATAAGCGTTAACGATGCTGCTGTAACTTCTTTTGGTAAAGATACCAAACATAAAACATATAACCTAGGATGTTTTAAAAGCAAAAGAGGCTTTTATAAAGTGATATAGCTGTAGAGATCACTCATTCACTTTATAGCTTCCTGGAAAACGTCTTTATTGTCTTAAAGATGTAATGAAGATCAGTTTGGGAGAAAAACTTAAAAACAGAAGGGGGAAAATAGAAGCTCCAATGTCTTTGCAGTCCTGAAGTGAGACTTATCATTTGGGATAGCTGCTGTCAAGGCAAATTATTTTCCACCCCCCCGGCTTTGTGGCTTTTCAAACGAGAAATATTCTTGCCTGAAAGTGCCGTTGCACCTGCTCTGCTCAGTGAAAAATCAGGTTGTTGGTGGTGGCAGTCAGCGAGCTGCCCTGTGAAATACTCTTCAATATGTAATCCCAGCTGATGGGGAAGGAGAGAAAGACTGATTATTCACAGTAACTTCTTACCATCACTTCCATGACTTCCTACAGATACCCACAGGTCACCCAGTGCACAGACAAGGCGAATGTGAGGCATTTTTAGTTTCAAGTCCATTCATTTCGGAGGGCGTGACAAGATTTATCGCGTCATTAGCGTAGGAGATTGTAGGGAACACAACAGTGCTGTTGCAGAGCTGTGCAAACTTGCAGTACGTAGTAAGGAGCAGCAAACATCCTTCAGTGTTTTATCTACTCTCTCTTCAAAAAGGCAGGGAACATTTTTTTGTATTGGAGTGAGTTGCAGTTTATATGGCAAAAGCCAAGCTATTAATTAATCAGGGCGCTTTATGAAATTCCAGCTTCCTCTCCAGCAGAGCTAACTGCTGTGGATATAAATACTCCATAAATTGGCCCCACCTGGAGTACTGCGTCCAGTTCTGGAGCCCCCAATGTAAGAAAGATATGGACCAGTTAGAACAAGTCCAGAGAAGGGCCACCAGGATGATCCGAGGGCTGGAGCAGCTCTGCTGTGAGGACAGGCTGAGAGAGTTGGGGCTGTTCAGCCTGGAGAAGAGAAGGCTCCAGGGAGACCTTATAGTGGCCTCCCAGTACCTGAAGGGGCTACAGGAAGGGTGGGGAGGGACTTTTCATAAGGGCAGTTAATGACAAAAGAAGGGGAAATGGGTTTAAGCTGAAAGAGGGGAGGTTTAGATGAGATATTAGGAAGAAGTTCTTCACTGTGAGGGTGGTCAGACACTGGAACAGGTTGCCCAAGGAAGTTGTGGATGCCCCCTCCCTGGAAGTGTTGAAGGCCAGGTTGGATGAGGCTTTGAGCAACCTGGTCTAGTGGAAGGTGTCCCTGCTGCTGGCAGGGGGGTTGGAACTGGATGAGCTTTAGGGTCCCTTCCAATCCAAACCATTCTATGATAAATTACTCAGGATGGTAAAACTCTGATTTTTTTACAGCAGTTCTGGGTGCAAAGTCTGAGTGAGGACTGAAGTGCAGACGGAAGGATTTTCTGAAAATTTTCTGAAAATGAGTGATTCCTTTAAAAAAACCAAACAAAACAAACAACAACATTTTGTGAAACTGCTTTTGCATTGAAAGTGTTGCCCTCACTTCCTCCCCTGCCCCTGCAACGCTGTTTGAGCCGATTAACACCACAGTGTAGATATAGCCAACGCTTTTTATTGCTGAAATTTAATGTTCTCAATACCCAATGTGAATAAAACAGATTGGAGATGACCTTCTTTGTGTCAGGACAGAGTGCTTTAAGGGTGATCAGTGTTTTCCAAGATGCATTTTCATTCCTATCTTCTCCTCAGAAAATAACATTCCATTGCTTTTCTTAAGATTAACTATATATTATGGAGCCGGATGATATTATGCCCGTATTTATATGCGAGAGGGGAGGATGGCTAATTTAACAGCAACATTTGATGAATATATTCCACTGTGGCTCATAACCTGATGGTAGGTTTGTTGCTGAGGTCCTTCCCGCGAAGCAGAGTGGGGGGGAGAGAGAGAGGAGTTGGGAGACTTTTTGTTTCTTCTTAGGTGATGCCTTTGGGCCCCAAATGGAAACCAATCAAGGGGGGCGATTTATGTTCATTAAGTGCTTGTCAAAACTGAAAAATTTTCTAATCAACAGCAATCTAGCTGAGGCCCCTCAATGGCTGGGAGTGTCGCCTCCGCAGTATCGGCTATTTGCCTGTTACAACTCTAGGCTAGAAATCCGCTTGATGATTACATTAGGCTAAGCTGCGAAGTAAATGAACCATGTCTTATTTAGGTGCAACTAGCTTCAGTGTAGTCCTGCCCCGCAGGGCACTTTATAGCAGTTTATGGCTTTAAAATTAGTGTAGCTTCCCATTTGCTGCAGGGTGCTGCATGTTATGCCTTTGAACTCAATAAGCAAAGGGAAGGGGGCCTTTTGTTTTTTTTCTCTCCCCCCCCCCCCCTTTTTTTTTTTCTTTCCTTCTTTTTGCACTTTAGCAATTTTGTTTTGCATCTTTTCCAGACGATGTTTTGCAATAAAAATGTCTGACTGCCACGTAGAGGCACAAAAGTCAAGGCTCCATCCATTTACCAGTCTGCCAGGGGTCTGAGGGTTTTGGTCTGGTTTGGGAGATTGGAAGGAGATTGGGGTTTGGTTTGGTTTTGTTATTTTTTCAGAAGCAGTTGTTGCTGAGAGTGAACAGTAGGTTTTGTGGGTCCAATAGGTCAGCTCACAAAATTGGAATTGTTTTTCAAAATAATACGTCACCTGCAGTCTTTAAAATGTCATCCAAGGTGCAACCATAAACTTTCTTCTCCATAATAATTTTTATTTCACCACAGATCAGGAGATACTATCTCAACCTCGGTAAGCTAAACCTGAGGAGTGTTTTGTCTGATTGAACAGTGGGGAAAAACCAGCACAAAATGAAGGTGTTTTTCTCAGTGTAAACCAGGGACAGATCATAGAATCACAGAATAGGTTGGAAGGGACCTTTAAAGCTCATCTAGTTCAGCCCCCCCTGCAGTGAGCAGGGACATCTTCAACTAGAACTGAGAAGGATCATGGGCCTGGAACAGTTGCTAGGGTTGGAAAAACAGGCTGCTTCCGAGAGATTTTAATAGCTCAAAATGAGCAAAAGTGTAATATTCGTAATTGTGTGCCATTAGACGTGGAAGGTCACGGCTCTCGGAGAGTCTCCCATGTTTGGCACGTTGCGTGTTGGACAAGGGTGGCAGTGGGACAGGTACATGGTGGAGAGGCTCTCTAGGAGGGAGCAGATTTTTTTATAATGTTAATGTTATGACACATGAAAATCCCAAGATGGGTGGTTTTGATGTGAGCTTTGAGTCCCCTTCACCTTCATGATGTCAAAAAATCTAACTCCAGTGATGGGGTTTCTCCCGATCCACAGGCCAACTGAGCCCAGCCACAGGACACCCTAATTGTTGTCTTCTCCAGCTGGAGCCTTCTGTCTTCTCGGTGAAGTTTCTTGGCCAAGAAGATGAGGTTGCAGCATTCACCATTTCACTGCAATCCCAGGACAGAAGCAGAGTCCAAAGCAGTTTAATCAGAGTCTGACTCCATCTTCCGTTGCTGCCAGAGCAGAACTGACCCTGCCTGCATGGCCAGGCTGTCAGAACCTGCCCGCTCGGCTGCTTCAGGGCGACCAAAACCTGGCTGAGGAAGATGGTTCGGCTCTCATTCTTCATGGGCTTGTTTTCCATTACTCTGGAAAATATTTTTCAGTTGTTCAAATCAGGAGGAAGACCACCTGCCTTAAGGATAGGGGGATTTAGCTCTCAAGGTACCAACTGATCAATATTCTCTTCAGTAACTCAGCATTTTCTTGCTTGATACACCAATAATGAAGAACTTATGTTTTTGAAATGCAAGCTGGGTAGTAGAAAGGGCTTTTTTTGTGTGTGTGAGACCATCTCTTGCATTAGAGACATTTGAAATCCTCAAACTCTGTAATGTTTTTGATATCCACAGTGTCACATACCTAACATGAGGCACTTTTTAAAGTGACTTGAGGATCATTCTAGGGAGGAACCATGCTGTCACATGTTCAGTAGTCCTTTAATGAAGTATTTGAGATATCTGTGGTAGAGTTGGATGGTGAGAATTTAACTTCCAGCTTCATGGAAGCAGCAGCCAGCACTTTCTTCTACCTTTCCCTCAATCTGACCCATAAATCCTTCCTCCCCTGAAAAAGGGGCCAAGCAGGCAGCAACAACATTGAGGCTGTGGATGAAGAGATGTTTGCCTGTTGTCTTCAGTCTCCTCGCCTGGCAGAAGGTAGGCAACTAACTGGAAGCATCATGTTAGGTCTGGGCTCAGCTCGTGGCCCTCAGTGGAGTGTCTTCTCCAGCTTTGAGAGCCATGAGAATCACAGAATATTAGGGATTGGAAGGGACCTCAAAAGATCATCCAGTCCAATCCCCCTGCCAGAGCAGGAACCTAAATGAGATCACACAGGAAGGCGTCCAGGCGGGTCTTGAATGTCTCCAGAGAAGGAGACTCCACACCCTCCCTGGGCAGCCTGTCCCAGGGCTCTGGCACCCTCACTGGAAAGAAGTTTCTTCTCAAGTTGAAGCAGAACCTCCTGTGTTCCAGCTCACACCCATTGCCCCTTGTCCTACCATTGGGCATCACTGAGAAGAGCCTGGCTCCATCCTCCTGACATTCACCCTTAACATATTTATAAACATTAATGAGGTCACCCCTCAGTCTCCTCTTCTCCAAGCTAAAGAGCCCCAGCTCCCTCAGCCTTTCCTCAGCAGGGAGATGCTCCACTCCCTTCATCATCTTGGTGGCTCTGTGCTGGACTCTCTCCAGCAGTTCCCTGTCCTTCCTGAACTGTGGGGTCCAGAACTGGACACAATATTCCAGATGTGGCCTCACCAGAAGTCCTTGGTGTATATGGCAGCGAGTCTAACACCCGCTGGCATTGAAAACAAAAAGGACTCCCCAAAGTAGCGGTGTTTCTTTTTGGTAGGTCCTGTTTAGAAAACATCATCATACCCATTTGCTCAATTTGCATGTCTGAAAGGCTTCTGTTCAGTTAATTGGCTAAATTAATTTCTGCTGTTGTAAACAGAGAGCTGTATTAAGAGCCAGGACTAAAGTAATTTTACTTTACATTATTCTGTGTCACAGCACATCATTTCTCTCTTACTCAAGGCAATTCATTTTGTGGCGCTGTCACATCAGATTTTGTGTCATCTTCAGTCAATGTAACTTTTACGATTTTCGCTGATATTTTAACAGTTTATTTAGTCCTCTGGATAATGGTCAATGGCCTTGAGTAGTCAAATTAACACCTCAGCAGCCACTGTATTTGTGCAACCCGGTGACGGTAACCTCGGGATGAAAAGCAATGAGAATCGATCTAGCGGGCGTATTTTTTTAGGGATTATTGATTGATTGATGTGTTCTGGCCTTAACTTGAAGAGGCAGCATTGCCCCACAGCTGACTAAGATTAAGTTGCCAGTTACTGAGAACTGCAGGCCATTACCTGCGTGGTATTTCATGAGCTGGGGGATGAGATGGAGACCCTTTTTATAGTCTTCAGCTGAAGTAAAGCGTGGTGTTCACCAGGCTCTTCTCCGGCTGCAGGAAAACACTCCGCTCTTCTCCGGCTCATACCAGCCGTCGGTGAGAATTGGAGCCGACGTTGATTTGATTCAGCGCTTGCCTGTTATTCCTGTAGGGATCTATTTGGGACAACGGAGGCACTAATGGCTCATCTCCCCCCCTTACACCCCCCTACTCCTTCGCCGCGGAAGGTGGGGGCCGTGTTAAGCCGTGCTGCTGTCAGCAAGCCCAGAGCTGTGGGTCTCCCCGCCACAACTCTCAATTGCTTAGCAGGTTTCTCTCATTGCACCTCATTTGCATCTGGGACATCAATTAGCATGTTTGTTTGAGGCTAATTGAATGAAACTCAATCATAGCTCTTAATTGCTTGACTATGTGAAAAGAAATCACATTAATGCAGCTAATTAAGTGTATGGCAATAGATGCAACATAATTAGGAGCGAAATGTAAAAAACAAGCGACGGCGAAGGTGGCAGCGCGGGGGTGCGGGGAATGGGGCGCTGGCTTCTCCTCTCACCCGCATGTTTGGGGAGGGTTCCCTTTGGGGAGGGTTCCCTTTCCTTTGCCACTTGCTTTTTTTTTAATTTTTTTGCTTTTTTAAATTTTTTTTTGCTTTTTTTTTTTTCCCCCTGCGTTGCTAAATGATGAACATGGACAAGTTGAGAAGAAAAATGCAAATGACTTTGCAATTACTACTTTTTCAAGCTGTTGAGGGGCAGAAGATGGCACTTCTGGGGTGGCCCGCTGTTGAGTGGGCTCTAGGGACTTGTTAAGTGCTGTTTAAAAGTACTTGGCTTTGAATTACCCTCATGCCTTGTTAAAGGGGTTTTTTTTTTTTCCCCCTTTTTTCTCGGATCAGCATTTTCTACAACTAACATCTAGGGGAGTTATATCTGTAACAATTTGCATATCAAAATCAGCCTTGCTGTCTTCTCTTTAACACAGCATATTCCAGATGACAGCAAGACCCTCATCTGTTCTAATCTGATCAAACCCTCCATTGCTCTTCTGAAGCCACGACATTATTTTGTAGTTTTAACTTTTATTCCCCGAGTGCAGATCTGAAGGATCACGCGCACACGCGGGCGGATGCTCCGCCGACTGGAAACTCGGTGCTCGCCTCTCCTCCTTGGGGAAACGCGGAGATTATCGCTATGCATCTCACACACAATGAAAGAGGCTTTATTATTTACATTTGATATATCCCTATAAATATTTAAGCTGACATTAATACCTATGTGGCATCTGTTGTGTTTGGGCACGTTCGCATAATAACGATGTGGCTACAGCGCATTTATTTTGCCAACATTCACTTACTCTCTCAAAAGGTTTATAGCTCACCTAAGCCTGGTTTATTCTCAATTAAAAGGGCTTTAATAATGCCCTGTCACCTCTCCTGCGTCGGCAGGGAAATGGTACACGCTATTCATCTGAAGAATTTGGAATAAACACTTCCTTCTCCCATTTAAATGGACTAGGCTGGTGGTTGTACGTTAAATAAAACTGTGTCTATTAAAAAGAGTACACGCTGAGGTTTAGTCGCTATCTGATTAAGCCTCATTTTAGAGCCCATAAGCAATAAATGCTCAATTATCTTCTGCTTATTGTATTTTAATTTGTGAAGAACTGACACCGAACAAGAAAGTTGATGCCAACTTGATAATTTATGGCTGAAACGGTTTTGTTCATTTCTATCATTTCATTTCACCACCTAGTGAATGGGGTTTTATTAATGGATTGCCTTTGTTTCTTTTGGCAGCAGAGCTGTGTCCTCACCCCACGAATTGTTCAGACCCCCCCCCCTTTTTTTTTACTGTTAATAATTCTCAAACAGCTAAGGGGAAAAGAAGCTGGTGTGATGGCTTAGTTTGGGGGTTTTATCACAGATTAGTGTGAGCTGTGAAGAAATGAATGCTGGCCCAGTAGCAGATTCTGGATGTGTTTTGAGCAGGATGTATATAATTTGTCTTGTAAAAACTGTCCATAGTGGAAGGATTTTTCTGAGGGAGCTGATTGCTCCCTGTATCTCGGCAGCAGAGGTGTAGACCTCGGGTGTTCTTTCAGTCCATTTACGTGTAGAATTGATGTTCTGGTGATGTGCAGCTCTGTATACTGCAGGTTTAGAACCACCCTAGTTAAATATTGGAATTCTTTCATATAACACCTTGTAATCTGGCTAAATCTTACCCTGGACACTTGGACAGCTGGGAGTTATGTCTTTGCTGGCAAGTCTTTGCTCATGCAGACACCCAGAGCATCACCCAGGCCTCTCTAAGTCAATCAAGTTCTATCTGAAAAGGAATTAGATTTTTTTTGCCCCAGCTGCTCTGCATAGAAGATTGCTCAAGGGTACCATTCCCTTGGTTTCCAGCTTAACTCAGGAGCTTAAGCCCAGATTTTTTCCCAGTCTTTAGTTCAAATTGCTCTTTTCCTTTTGGGATACGTATACCCAGATGTATTTGAGTGCAATGTTCTTGCCCCTTTTCACTCTTTATTTTGTTATCCTGCTCTCTCTGCCTTGCATGTCTTCTCATAAAATACATTCTCTTTGTTTCTTCTAGCACCCTCATAGTTGTTTCAGTTGTTTTTTTCTGCAGTGTGAGTAACCACAACCATGTGTACCAGGAGATGAAAACTTTGGTGTCTTTTCTACTGGCTTTAACGTTCACCATCTCTACTGGAAATATCTCTTCTGCTGTATCCCATGATTGCAGCCTCAGTGGCTGTCTCACCTTAATGAATTGTCATTTGCCCTCTGATAAAGGCAGCCACATCCATTTGCTTTTCTCTTCTCATCTGAAGAAGCCCACAGACAATCTAGTGAATGCCTTTGTATCTGGAAAACAGAATCCCAAGAGCCTGTTTTTCCAGGAGCTGTTTACAGTTTGAAGAACTTTCTCTTGGGTTTCTCGGGAAGCGGTGGCTTGACTTCAGTCTTTCCTCAGCTGACTGGGTTTGTCTGCTCGTTTCCTCTTTGTAGGCTTTCCAAACAAGAATTAGGAAAAGCCTTTTCCACTTCTGGCTTCCAGCTTTTAGTGTGTTTACTCTGATCAGACACAATTTGCATAATTTTTTTCCCCTTCTATGATTTTGTCTGTGTGTAGAGGAAGGATCATATTCTAAGGAGACAATATTGTGATTGCAGAAACCTTTGCCCATTCATAAATTTTGTGCCCACTGACCAGTTTCAGTCAAATTCGAGGGAGAAAGAGATAAGTGGATAGAACGTTGGCAGAGAGGAGACACAAGTAAGCGTGCTCATGAGTGACAGTCAGCCTTGTCTTCTCCTACTTGGGACCTGCTAGCTAGTGAACCAGCCATGCTGTGAATGGCCTTGTGTCCAACTGGTAGTTGGGAGAATGTATTAAAAAGCTCCAGAGTTTGGGGAGTGTTTGTAGTGAGAAGTGTGGAAGGGATTATCAAGCAAATAGAAGGGGAAAACCATATGATGGGTGCTGGCAGATGGGCAAGAGTCTTCTGAAACCAGATTTCGTTAGTTTTATTGATTACAGAACTACTTGTTTGATATTGGGTTTTGTTTTGTTTTGTTTTGTTTCCCCTTCTTACCAGGACTACATGCAGAACGTTCACGGGAAAGAAATCGACTTGCTGAGAACCACTGTGAAAGTCCCCGGGAAGAGGCCACCCCGAGCGACGTCAGCTTGCGCACCCATTTCCAGTCCCAAAACAAACGGCCTCTCCAAGGACATGAGCAGTTTACACATCTCTCCCAATTCAGGTAAGAGAATACCATGCTAGGGAGAAAAAGGGAAAGGCTACATTCCCAGTGTCTGTAGGCAGTTGTCATGTGTTACTGGGACGGGGATGATATGTATTAATAATTTACAAATCCAAATAACCACTGGTGTGTAACTTCTTGAGCCCTGAGTGCCGATCTGTCCTCCACGAGAGATGCTAAGTTTCCAAGTAACCTTCAACATCCCATCTTTTTACCTTATACTTGCCAAAACCCTACATAATTTCACAGAAATGTGAAGAATTGATGCTCCCTTATGACTGATCTGTTAGGTGTAACACTCGGGGAAAAACAGGAGATGAATCATTTGAAAAGGCTTTTTGTGGCTTCCTGGTGGGATCCACAGCACTTCTTTCCACTTGTAGAAGATTGCATTATTTTGGACTTCTCAACAGCAAGGCTTTTCTATAGAAAGCTGTTTTAATTTGTTTATGGAAGTAGTTTATAGCTCCTTGTGAGCTCTAAACAAAGAAGTTTATTGTTCACTGAAGTACTTGTCCGTACAACTAAGTGGATTTAAAAAAAAAATGCATTAAGGAAAAACATTTAAAACAATTTATCTTGTAAAATGCACAGTTTATACAAAACTCATAATGGAATAGTGTTAGCATGGAAGTTTTGTCAGCATGTTTGGGATGACATCCATAAAGAGCCTGAAGAGTCTTCTCTTGGATAGTAATAGTTATCTTATGCTTCAAGTCAAGATGGAATTCCCTGTGTTTTTGCAATGTGTGTTCCCCTATATTAGGGGAATAGGGAGAAAGATTTTCCTTCCAACTGTGGATGCTGCTCCTTGAGGTGAATGTTTAAAAAAAGGGAAAGAAAAAGTGGTGCCACTGAGCAAGACATCCCTGGAGATTTTGTGTGGCATGTGATATTAGTTTGGGCTTGGGACCTGAAATGTCTGAAGCTGTGATTTCATCAGACGCCTTTTTCGAGTTGTGACTTACCCCTCGAGAGGCACAGAGCTGCCATTGGCGCTGGAAGAGGTCAGAGGAGAAAATTATTCATGGTTGCTTTGGTTTTTCCATTTTGCTATTTAATTTAGATGTCTGTGTACGGGGAGTGTTTCTGGTTTTCAGCATATTCCATAATTTAGGGGAGAAAAGTCCTGGACTGAGTCAATAAACCAATGTTAAGACACTTAAATTAGAGATTTCTGCTTTGAAGATATTTGAGCACACGCAAAAATTAACTTGATTGCTCCGGAGAAGTACATTTCTGAAAACATATTCAGTGATACATACAAATATAAAGTTTATAGCATGGAATTTACATGTTTTGGCATATGCTTGGATTGCTGAGTCAGAGGAAAACAGCTTGTCCATGACTTAAATGAATATTACACTTTTTTTTGAGGGTTCTTTGCACATGTAATGCTTTCTTTCCATGAAATGGTACAGTAGACAGCTCTCTCTGGCAGTGGTGCTGGCCACTGTGAATGTATCCTGGCTTGCCTGAGGTTTTATCTCACAGCAATTGTTGGGGTTTTTTTAAAAAAAAAAAATTGAATTATGCCAAAAAGTGCAAATGCTGGAAAACAGCTCTGCCTTTCTCAAATAACATGGTGGGAATAGCTGGAGCTTCTCTCCGCTCTCTTGGTGTCTTTATCATGTTGCTTAGAAATACTAAAAGACTTTCCTGTTGTTGACATCTGGTTACCACAGCTTGAGAGATCTATTGTGGTTAAGTCTTAAAGTAATTAACAGCCTCCTAATGTATAAGAGAGTTGTGTCCATGAGCAGTTGAACCTGATTTCTCCATCCTTACCCCCTGGAATACTTTCATTTCCCCTCTCACGCAGCTGGGCCACTACACTGATCCTTCTTTAATTTTAAGCAAGTTCTTGACCTGCTTATCATTTCATGGTGCTCTTCCCATAGATAAAGCAAGGGCTGGTGTCTTAATTATATTATGCCTGTAGCTGGTGGGAAGCATAACAGTTTTGAAGCATCTTTATAACTTGCTGGGGAGGAGCAGGTGAAGACAGGCTGGACCAAACAGCTTTATGTTCTATGTGGCAGCCAGCCAGCCCATTCATACCTCCGTGACTGTGGTCTCGTGCCCTCTTTGGGTGTCAGAGGGTACAGAATGGGGATGTCCAAGGTTTTGGTGTGAGAAGAGGGTCAGTGAAGATGCAAACATCTCTGTGAGGTTGTATTTCATTAATTCAGCTGCATATGCAGTGAGTAGTTTCAGAAACACTGTAGTGTTTTCCCTTGTGACCATTGCTTCTGAAAATCAGGTTGGTGCATTCGGTGCATTGTCAGCCATGGGATCTCTTCTTTGGGTTTTTTTTTCCACAGAATTTGTTTCTTCTGAAGAAGCTGCCTTCATTGAATCTTACTTAAAGGCCACATTTGAGATGTGTCTGGTTATTCCGTTGCTGGACAGAATGACCAGCAGCAGTGGGACAGAAGAAGTTTTTAAGCAAGCTAATTGATCCAAGCAATCGTGACTCACTTAAAAACAAACCAAAGATGGATCTGCTAATCAGTAAAGTATTACTTAAAATATAAAATAAAATAAGTGGTGGGACAGATTGGATCTGGGAAATATCTGTCAGCAGCTCAGCTGTGCATCAGTCCTTATGTCACAGAATCACAGAATCGTTTTGGTTGGAAAAGACCTTTAAGATCATCGAATCCAACCATAAATCCAACACTGCCAAGTCCACCACTAAACCATGTCCTTCAGCACCACATCTGCATGGCTTTTAAATCCCTCCAGGGATGGGGACTCCACCACCTCCCTGGGCAACCCCTTCCAATGCTTGACAGCCCTTTTGGTGAAGGGATTTTTCGTAATATCCAATCTAAACCTCCCCTGGTGCAACTTGAGGCCATTCCCTCTTGTCCTATTGATGTAGAACCATAGAATCTATTATTTTGGTTGGAAAGGACCTTTAAGATCATAGAGTCCAACCAGAAACCTACCACTGTCACTCTCAATACTCTTGTGTTCAGGTAAGACTCAAGAGCTGCATTGCAGAGGGTGATTTTAAAATATTAGAGGATTATTAGTATTGTAAAAAAGCCACTGTCACAAGCTGTGCCTGGGTTAGTCTGAACTTCCATGTGGTCAAGTATATTGACAGTGGTTCTTACACAGAGGGTCACAACTTCTGTTGGGTGGGAGACCTGTAGGTACACAGCACTCAGCTTCTGGAGCACCAGCAGGACTTCTGGTATCTCTGCAGTTGTCTGTCATGCCACTAAAAACATTTTCAGATTATACTTGGCAGTCTGTGGTGCTGTCTTGGAGCTTTTTCTCAGTTGTTAGTGTTGCCAGAATGTTGTCTTCATCTTGAGCAATGCTTTAAAATCGATCGCAGGGCTGAAAGTCTCTTACTGTTTTTTTGGTGGGAGGTTTCTGTACACGGACCTGTTGTGTAGAGGAGGTTTGGACCAAGCACTGAAAGAATCAGCACTTGTTATTTTTATTTATAGGCATGCAACTGCACTTCATTCTCACTGTTCCACATGTTAACTCCTCCTCACAACAGTGGTGTTTGCTCTTCTTCTGTGCTTTTTGCCAGTCCAGACATGGTACCTGGACTAACAAATTCCATACTTTGAAGTGAGGATGGTATTTTATTTAATTGTTTGATGTGGTCAGGAACAGACTGATTTTCCTTCTGCTGTTAGGTGGTTGTGTACAGTTCAGTGAAAAAGGTATTGAAAGGATACCACTGCTCAATTAAAATGTTAGGTTTAAGATTGCCTCTGGAAATAAAATTCATCGTCTTTGCTTATAGATGGCGATAGCACAGGCACACTTTAAAAGAGTTTCTCGGCTGAGATTACCTATTTTCCACTAACTTGTGTTGCTAGAAATGACTCGTCGTATTTTCATTCAAACAAATCAAAATCATCAAAACCAAAAAAAGGTCAATGTGTTTTTGTTGTTAAAAGTCAAATAGTGCTATACATTTGAAGTCAGCTGTGGTCTGTTACTAAACACCGTTCAGAAGATGCTCCTTAAATAGAGATTTCAGTGCCAACTTTGCCCATAAATATATATATTTGATGTCTGTTTGATTGCCTGTGACTGACATGATTTAAATTTGTGCCTTCATGAAGGCTCAGCAGATACTTTTCTCTGTCTGTTAGTGGAGTTATTGATATTTTGGATAGTTGCCAACGCATCGGCTGGTCTAATAGAGAGGTAAAGGCAAAGCCTCTTGTGTATCAACTGTTGGGTTATAAAAGACATGCTATGGGGATGCTGTCTCAGAAACTGGTGCCCTTATACATAGGTGTTGGGATAGCACATGGGAATGGGAGCAATCATCTCAAAAAGACACTCTGGAGACAGCTTTGTTCTCCTGGCTCCCACCTGGTACCCAAAGGGATGAACATTAGTGCCTTGTGCCTCTGATGAGGACTTGCTGCTAGAAGTAGAAGACACAGCACTTCATCCATGAGAGAACTGAAAAGTTCATTCAACTTCTCTTCTAATCCCCACCATACTCTGTGAGGCAATAGGGCAGCTTGAGCTCTTCCTTCTCCTCACCTTCCCTGTCCAAAGCCTTCTTGGACCTAAGTGATGGGTTACATCAAACATGTTCCGTCTCCTTCTCCCAGTGAAGATCTTTCCCAAGATGTTTCCCATAGCATTGGTATAAGAAGGAATTAGGCTAACGAGGGAGACATTGTCCTCTTGAATTCAAGAGGAGCATACTCAGTTGTTTGATAAGATGATTTATAACGGCCAAGCAGTAAGTGAAAGTTTTATCTGTTAGATCTAATGGACATAGATGTCGCATGCAGAAGGAAAAGCTTAACAGCACATCGTTCTTAGCACCTCGAATTTTGCTGTGCTTCGTGGCACTCCTCCTCATCTGGACAATATTGGTTTTCTGGCGTTAAAGATTGTTTGATAAACACATATAATTTTATTATTATATCCAACCATTACACCTATATTATCATTATCATTATTATAACCACCTCTCAGTGACAGCTATCCCGATCTGTTAATGTGTTTGCATCCCAAACTTCTGGAAGAAGCTATCTCTGGGAAATAATAACAACAAAAGCCAAGTTCCAGTCCTTCTTGAGAGTTTCCATTTCAAAGATTTAAAAAAAAAAAAAAAAAAATTAAATAAAGATGTATGTGAGAATATATGAAGAAAAAAAACTCAAGAGGACTCTTTCCTGCTGGGTTTCCACAGGGGCACAAGCGCTGGGGAAAAGACTTTTCCCTTGATGTGTATTGTTGTGGTAGGACAGGAACCAAACTGGAAGTGAAAAGAATAGTGGGGAAAAAAGAGTATTTTTGGTATTCTGTCAGAAACAGCCAAATGAGTAGAAGGTAAGGCTGTTTCTGCTGTTACAAGCCTGGACACTTTGCCTGGAAAAGGGTTGATTTTTCTCTCCCTAGAAGTTTTGCCATGACACTTGAAAAGCGAAAGCTGCCCTCTGGGCTTTCTCGGGTTCTTGGAGGTGCAGTTTGGAATGTACACTCCAAGAACTGGGATGCTGTGTGGCCACTTCTCCCAGGCAGTATGGAGGGGTGGGGAGTTCTTTTGGTTTAAATAATGGATTTTTAACTGTGGCTTTATGAAACGTCCTCATACTTGTATGCTAACGTAGCAGGAATCTATGAGTTGAGGGAAATGGAAGTCTCTTCCTTTTAAAGTTATGTTACTTTGAGGGTATCTTAAATCTGAGTTGTTGAATGATGCTTAAGGAACTTAAATTTAAGTTACATTTACATAGCAGTGAGCATCGTTCTGTTGATGGGTCTCAGCTGGAAGTACTTCAGAAAACAGTAGCTTCTGGACTTGCTCAGCTCCAACTTTATCTAAATAGTTGGTAGCATATCGTGGCAATGTCATAGGGGCCAGCACTCCTGTAAATCAACCACTGGCCAAGTCTCTCTGCCTTTTAGAAGCTGACTCAGTTGTTGCTGACTTTGGAGCAGAAGTAGGTCCAGGTTTCAATTACTCCCAAGTTGGGTTGGAGTTGAACTGGTGACCTGAAGGTGAACTTATTCCTGAAGTCTCTCCCAGGAGTCATTTATTTCTTCTCCTCTACAAACAACCCAAAGCCTGAACCGCAGCAGAGCCACTGATGTAGAAAGTTCATGTCTAAAAATAGCTTGTGGTGTAGAGATAAATTGTTTCCTGATTAACACTTCATTTAAATAATTTGGTGCTATTAAATTTACTTCCAATAGTGACTGAACAGTATGTGAAGTATCCTAAAATGTGTTAGCCACGTAGCCATCGTTAAGTACGCTGAAGGTTGTTCTCTGCTAACTCTATGTGACATTTCAGACATGTTATAAGAACAGCATCTTCACGTTTTTATAAATGTGAATTTCCTGGCCATTATTAATTGTGATCATCTATCAAATCAACGCAGTGGTCATTAAGTAATCTTATTTTTTGGAATCAGGCCGAGCTGGAATGGACTGCCTTCTAGATTTTCCTTTTAAAAAGATAAGAAAATTGCTGTTTCAATTAGACCAGTATACCTTCAAAGTAAGATTTCTGATGTGCTGTCTTTAGATTCTTATACCTGTCTAATAATTCTGTTCTTTAACCACTGCATTTTTCCCTTTTAAGTCTTTAACTTATCTCTGCAGCCCTACCTGTCACCTTGGGTAGCCATTTTCCACAGTATCTGAACTAATAGCTGCTGAGTCCAGAGAGAGCCGATACCCTCTGAAGTGTGGTGTGCCACATGCAGGAGGGGAATTGGGATGTCAAACCGTGGGTGGGATCACTCCTCTGTTGTGATGCGTTGTGAATTCAAGTCTCGATCCGAAGTAGACTGAGTTCATCAGTATTTTCATAGATCATGGAATAATCTTTTTATAATTGGAGGTCACTGTGAGGATTCAGATGTTAGGATGAGGCTGATGATGACCAAAAATGTCTATGAAGTCAAGACCTTGCTACCGTAGGCAATTGCTCCAACACCTCTAGATCTTGGGTGCCTTTGCAAATATAGACAAGAATCAAGTCCTAAATTCTTGAGTGTTCTCTGAGGTCCTTACTCATAGTGACTGAGGAGGGGTGCTGGAGCAATGTGGGACTTGACAGCGCCAGATTTTATCTAATGGAGTTCCCAAAAGGTCAGAGGTTGGTGGTTGGTAGTTATTTGCCGCTGATTTTGCAGTTTAATGTCATACATGAGATGACTTAACGTGAACAGTTTTCCACGCTTCAACTTGGGGGTGGGTTCAATGGTTTTGCCACAGATCACCAGTGCAAGTTTGTGACTTACTTTTGTCATTAATCACCCAAGTCAGTTTTCCATTTGGTTGGGTTTGCTGTTAGTTTGGTGATATATACAGCTGGAGTGAACGAAAGGAGGAGTTGTCAGTTTGCTTGTTTCAAAGGAAGAAAAAAAAAACCAGCCCAATTTGAAGTGCATCGGAGATTTCCCTTTCATCCCACCAGAGGGGGATCCCTCAAGGTAGTCTTCTCCAGTTCCTTTGGACTAGGATTTCATAGAATCATAGAATGGTTTGGATTGGAAGGGACCTTAA
This sequence comes from Antrostomus carolinensis, assembly GCF_000700745.2. Lineage (NCBI taxonomy): Eukaryota > Metazoa > Chordata > Aves > Caprimulgiformes > Caprimulgidae > Antrostomus > Antrostomus carolinensis. The sequence continues at coordinate 24,494 of NW_010336496.1, forward strand.
AGCTCATCC
>NW_010336496.1:24917-25279 GCF_000700745.2 Antrostomus carolinensis
CCATGTCTTTCTTGTGTTGGGGGCTCCAGAACTGGATGCAGTATTCCAGGTGGGGCCTTACAAGAGCGGAGCAGACGGGCAGAATCACCTCCCTTGACCTGCTGGGCACGCTTCTCTTGATGCAACCCAGGACACGGTTATTGGCCTTCTGGGCTGCCAGTGCACGCTGTCTGCTCGTGTTCAGCCCTTTCTGGAACTAGAGAGAAAGAAACTTTCAATGTTAGTACCCTGTATTCCTTCATATTGGGGGGGAAGGAGCAGGGCAGTTATTAGTGTTAATGAAATAAATATTTGATTAAAATACTGCATTTGTTAAATATGGGGAAAAAAGTTAGTTTGCTTAGATTTTCTCTTTAGGGAAA
>NW_010336496.1:25306-35639 GCF_000700745.2 Antrostomus carolinensis
GCAAATGGTGCCCATCTTTAATGATGATTAGGTAGATAAACAGAGTAGAAATGTGTCATGAAGCTTCAGGGGGACGAGTGTAGATGCCAGACAAGGTGCAGTCGTTGCTGCTCAGCCTGTTCCTGTTTCACCCTGGTTGATTTTCATGCCTCCGTTGTGCCGTATCCTGAATAAAATCACCGATCTGTCTTGTCCACCCGATCCAACCTTGCCCAGTTTTGACAGTTACACATTGTAATACTAACCAGTTGGATGTTAAGACCTTTAGCAGAATTGCTCGTTCTTTTTTTTTCCCCCCAGTGATTTTAAAATATTAAAACCATCAGGAGGGTTGAAGCTGATTTACCAAAAGGGAAAAAAAATTAGCAAATGTGTTTTGAGTATTGAACTGCCGTTGACATCTAAAGTCCCAACCATGCTGTTTTCCTCCACACTCCAGCAATCAGGACATCCAGCAAACCCATAAAAAACCAAACTAATAGCATGAATATTCAGTGACCTAGAATACTAATTATTGTCATGAATATTAATGTGATCGGACTTGCTTTTTCCTCTCTCATTCTCTCTGGCTTTTTTTTTTTATATATATATTATTTTTTTATTATTTTTTTTTTTTCTCCCCACTCAGCCAGCTCTGAAGATGGACCATAATGAGAGCATTTAAGAGAGAGAGCGCTCTCCGCCGTGACAGGGACCGGGGTAATAAGGAGTGCTTGATTACCGTGGTGCACTGGGGGGAGAGATGAGAAGATTCACGTGGGCCTGTTGTGGGGGAGGCAATGAGGCACCGGCGGCTGTGTTGCTGCTCCCTCAGATTAATGAGGCCTAAGAGTGCATTAGGAACAGTGACAAAGGTTTGATCTAATGGGCTCAGTCATTTTTCCTTTGAGTGACAGACGCACAGAAGTAATTGGCTGTGCAGAATGGCAGCTCATTGGCAGTACTTAAGGATACATTATCCCCGTTGTGTGGCCCGCAGAGGCTGTTTATCAAAACTGCTCACACTGCAGACATGCATTCACTTAGCTGCTGTTACAGTGGCAATAGCTATTAAAAAAAGAACAAAAAAAAAAAAAGTCATCTCACATTTGTATCTATTGTCTCTTTTTCGAAAATAAAGTTTCTTTGTTCCATTTCCTGAAGAGTCTGGAGGGTGTTTGAATGCCGGCAGTCGTCCCTCCCCGTCCCGAAGAGGCTCTGATTGCAGCTCACAGGTTTTGGGGAGGTTTGTAGGCTCGTGGAAAGCTCCCAAAGTTAGTTTGGTTAATCTTAGCAGCTTTTGATGTAGATCCAGCATACAGGTAAGGAGTCTTCCTCTAACTTCATTTTTAAGGCCAAGCTGGATGAGGCTTTGAGCAACCTGGTCTAGTGGAAGGTGTCCCTGCTGCTGGCAGGGGGGTTGGAACTGGATGATCTTTAAGGTCCCTTCCAGTCCAAACCATTCCATGATTCTATGATTAATAACTTCCACAGCCAGTCAAAGGGATTAGGAAGCATTTTACATTTTTTGCCTCAGGCCCCTACAGATGCTTCGCTTTACGTGGGAGCCGCATAGTACCTAGGAATTATTTGGTTTTGAACCATTGTTTTTGGCAAAGTTAAATTTGCAGTCCTTAATGGGAATCACAACCAAATATCAGCAATACAAAGTCAAGCGTTTGCTGGTTTAAAATGGTCACCTCTGGGTCTTAAAGATGCAATTCCTTAACAAGCAGGTCACCTCCACCAGGACTTGCCCAGAAAGCGAAGCTTACCTTATTTATTACCATTATTTGTTAAAATTACTGAAAAAATAATAATAATAAGCCTACTGGGAAAGGAAAGCCCTCTTTCATCCCAGCAGAATGGTCTGAGATCTTCAGCAGAAGATCTTGTGTTTAACTTTCTTTTAGAAGAGTTGTCTCCTCTGATGACTTAATTTTCCTCCACACTTGCTGTGTTGGTTTGGCATGCTCTGAGAATAATAGCTTTTCTCGTTATACTCCCAGCACCATGTCCTTCACTGCCAGGATATTTCTTGGCATTGCCTTGTTTGTTCATTAGTAACTGACCCTTCTCGGTTTGTACACTCCTCATCAAGCCCTGTTCGCCCTGCCAGGCTGCGAGATGGAAGGTTCTTCCTCTATTAATAGCTGCTTATCTTCAGGGAATTTGTTCAGCTAAGAAATGCTTCTGAAAAAAATTTAAAAAAAAATCATAAAAATAAGATAAACCCACAAGCAAGTCGTCTGCTGCAGTGTTGAAAATGATTGTCAGTGTGTTGAAGGGGAGTGTCAGTACTGGAACCAGTGTGTTTTGGAAAGATACTGTTGTCTCACTCTTTCTGGGTCCATGTGTGAGTAACCTCAAGTGACTTTAGATCCCTGGAAAGCCCCAGGCAGGAGTGATGTGCTTTGCATGCTGCTGTCAGGTCGAGACAGAATCCATAGCAATGCTTTAGTAGATTTTCCCCATTAATAACCCCACTCAAGAACCTGCTGATGGAAGTTGGAGCTCTCTAAGCACTGATCCCACAGCTGATCTTCCTGAGAACATGACCAGATGGTGCTCTGACACCTGGGCAACACCTTCCTTTCTCCTGCGGACGTTGCTCTGCTCCATCAGAAAGTCAGGGTGCTGTCAGGGTAGTAAGTAGCAGTTACTTGGATTTCAGTGGTGGGCATGAACTGTCTCTGGGGTTAGCAAAGGGAGGAGGATGCATTTGAAAACAGCAGATGCTAGGATGTGAGGCAACAAACTGGTGGAACCCAGAGGAGCCATCTCCAAACTTTCCTCAGATAAGCAGGAGTAGTCCCAGCGTTTGTACTTACAGGCAAAGCAGAAGACAAAGTGGCACTCAGGAAACTTTTGTCTACGGGAAAAATTTATGCCCAACTCTGGGAATTAATTCATAAACGTGATTCAGAATTGAAGAACAGGGAAGGGAGCGCTTTTCATCTTTTTGCACTAGCAAAAGTGGCCTCTTCCACTTTCCTTCTGCACCCAAATGCCTGAAGAAACTTCAGTGGTGGGTCTGGGTTTTGAACGGGCCACCAACAGCCCATCTAATCCACTTGAACAGTGCCTTTTACTGAATTAGAGGGCATTTCAAGAATAGGCAGTATTCCTGCAACATAAATTGACCCAACATGATTTGAAACAATTAACCCTCTGATATCAAGAGTCAGGATTTCCTGACCCACAACTCTAATGTATTTTTCATTAGTTGGAACAGCTGGTGAGCGCAGCCCTCTGGCCTTAAGAGGTTTATTTCTTTTTTTGGAAGAGAAACTCATTTGGAACATGAAGAGCATAACACCAATAAAGCATGGCCACTGTGAAAGCATAACAGTAGGCTGTAGTTCCTCTGGTTTCTGTGCTGACGTTCTCTGAGGGTCTCATATGCTGCTGCTTCGTGGAAAAAATACAGTTCTGCTTTCCCAACCCTTGCAGTGTCTGCTCATCTCATAAATACAAGAGTATATTAGTTGCATTCCTGAATATAACTACTTGTAACTAAGTGATTTGTTTGGGAGGAATCACAAATGTGACTGCAGCAGGAGATGGAAACCACCTCCATGTATTTAAGTCACTCGCGTCTCATTTTTTAGGGTATAGTTGTGAATTAAATTCATTCTGCATTTGTAATTAGTGGGCGGTGTAGTTGGTGAAGGCTTAAAGTGATGTGTCTGTTAAAATAACCTGTACTGCCCAGTGATGATTCACTATATTATTATTTTTTATTAAAAGGCAGCAAAAGAGGGATTGCTGAAATGCTGTCCACCGTACTGTGCGGTTACAAAAGCAACATGACAAAAACCCTGAACGGTTTCTTTTTTCATTGGGCAGGTTCCTGCATGTTTGTAAGAGAACATTTATGTTAAATTTTATTGTGTATTTCATTATAATTTTTTATAATGCACAGACTCTTTATCTTTTGGGGTTTTTTTACCGAGTAGATGTGCACTTAGCATCTTGTATGGTCCTCTGGATGAATCTTTGTTACTGTCATAATATTTCTAATTATTGTAATCTGACCTTGCATTTATGGTCTGTTGTTTTGTAAACATGAAATGACTGTGTATGAAGAGCCAAAGCTCTTCATCTCCTCATGTGCAGTCACACAGTCCCTCTGTGCATAGGAGATGGAGACACCTTCTGTCCCTGGTGCATGTGTTTCTATCAGCCTCCTAATGCCTACGTCCATACGTGCTCCTCTGCTTAATTCCTTTTACGCCGAGTCTCTTGTCTTTGCCAACTCTTTGCTGTTTGCAGCTATTTACACTGACTAGATGGATATATAAATTGGGTTCTGCATGAGCACGCTCACTTCTCTTAGAGGTTCTTCTGCTGCTGAGCATTGACCAAACCTAGAAATTACCTTGACTCTTAATTTGGATGGGTTTTGTAGGGCTTAATTGTTTGAACGTTTTGTGAGCGCGGTCATAACGGGGTATTTTATAATATCAGAAAAGATAGTTTTAATAAAGCTGTCTAGAGCTAGAAAGAGGAACTCTTCCTTTGATGCTTCTTTGGTAGATGAAAACATTTTTGTTCAATAGGAGACCAGCATCTTTTTTTTTTGCTCATTTGAGACCAGTTCTGGCAACATACTGATATTCATTCAAATATAAATGCCATATTCGCTTTGAAATGCAAATTGTTTAAAGAAAAATAGCATATGGTAGAGGTAAGTACCTTTTCAAATCAGCTCTCACACTTTAGGGATGTGAGTACAGCTCAAATTATTCTTTGGAAAGAATCTGGAGCCTTTGACACATTGAAGCTTGAACTAATCAAGCCTTCCCAGTAAGCATATACACATATCCATATCAAGGAAACAGTGCTGAGAATACATGGATTAGCATAGTAATTTAACTGCCCCCTGCTAATCAACTTCAGCAACCAGCTGATGCATATATGATGTGTTTGAAGAGGGGCTCTTTCACAACTCTGCTATGGGCCAGGTAGCTGACCATGGATTTCATGTTAATGTCGAGATAGATAGATAGATAGCTATGTATAGATAGATATCATAGAATCATAGAATGGTTTGGATTGGAAGGGACCTTAAAGATCATCTAGTTCCAACCCCCCTGCCATCAGCAGGGACACCTTCCACTAGATCAGTTTGCTCAAAGCCTCATCCAACCTGGATGTGTGTGTGTGGATATATGTATGGATGGAGGAGACAACAGACGAGGGATGCATCAAGGCATTGCTGGGAAGAGCTTGACGTAAAGACTTTATGTGCCCAGCCCAATATGTGGTGGTTACTTTTCCAATTAGTGTTGCTACCCCTTTCTTTTTAATTATCTCTCGTTTGTCTGCTAAAATATTGAGATGGTGTCTGCTATTGAGGCTGTATCCTCCAGCAAAAATAAAGGACAGTTGCTTTGTGGAGGTCTGCATTGGGGTTTGCCTGTTACAGACGGGGAAAAACCATGCGAGTGTTTTGTAGCAGCTTTGTGCACCCTACAAAGTGTGCAAGAACAGCAGCTGACTTCCAGTAGACCTTGTTTTGGTGTGATTAGTGCCTGCTGGGGTTGTAGAATACGTGTCCTGGGCATGCTGCCATTAGGCTGAGAAGTGGAGAAATTAGCAATGCCTTGGGAAATAATGATTTTTGAGTAAGGTTGTAAGTAACAAGTTTGTGCTAGAGCTGAATGCATTCAGGAGGGGGAGAGAAAAGGGTGTTCTCTGTTTTCTGTAGTCCAGCCCTTCTGATACCTACCCATGGATTCCAGCTTGCATGGTCTGATACATCATGAAAACTTACAGCACCTGAACAAAATGGAATTGAACCTTGAATAAATGTTATCCCAGGGGTTGCGGATCGCAGGGTTATCAGACTATGGCAGTAGAAAAGATGGAGCTGAGTTGGGTTGCATCGCTGATGAGTAAAGTATTACGTGGTGTGACTTGGCACCTGTTTCGTGCTAGCAGCCCTTACCTTTCCAAAATGTTAAGTAAAAGAAAAATTCTTACTTGGTTTGCAGAATAAATCACTTCCTCAATAGGTTTAGGTCATCATGGAGGGTGTGGAGTTGCATAAGATGGCATTAAGGTGAAAGTAAAGCTTTTGGTGCCGACATGATGATGTGGAAATCTTGCTATTACCTTTTTAAGGTTTTGCTTTTGCATCACAGTTAGGAAATGACTGGACACTTCTGTTCAAAAATTTATGAACTAGGCAGAAGATGCCAACATCCAAATATCACAGAATCACAGAATGTCAGGGATTGAAAGGGACCTCGAAAGATCATCCAGTCCAATCCCCCTGCCAGAGCAGGAACCTAAATGAGATCACACAGGAAGGTGTCCAGGTGGGTCTTGAATGTCTCCAGAGAAGGAGACTCCACACCCTCCCTGGGCAGCCTGTCCCAGGGCTCTGGCACCCTCACCGTAATATTGCTGCTCTCCCAGTTCAACAGGGAATAATGGGGATGTGTCATCTAGGTGAAGGTGTCCAGTAATTGTTTCCATCTACCCATGATATCTAGGAAATGCTCTATCTCAGCTTTCATGTCCCAGTTTTCTCCTTCATGATCTTTGTTACGAAGATGCTCTTGCAGGAGTTCATCAGATGTAGCTTCCCATTTTACTAGGCGCGGTGTGAAGGATGGCTACACACTAACAGGGCGCTTTCGTGGCATTGATCGAGGCTGGTAGGGTAGATGCTTGTGAAAAAAATGTTTCCAAAGTCATTTACCAGTAATAATCTAAAGGTGCCCAAAAAGGTGCTACAGCAAAAACAAAGAGTTTGGATTAATCTGCTATGTAATTATCACCTGTAAGTTTGATTTGATAAACTCATTTGCAAAGTTAAAGACTAATAAACAAAATGAGGAACAAGACCAGAGGAAAAGTTGGTAACTTTTCAAAAAGTTGGTAACTTTTCAATACAGATTTAAAGGACCTGTAGGTATCTCTTATCCTATGACTGCAACTCAAGTTGCTGTGAGAGGAACCGCAGCCATTTTGCTGCTTAGATGTATCAAAGTGTAAATTGTTGAAAATACTTTTAATCAAATGGGAATACAGAGTCACTTCTAAGCTCAGAAAAGTTTTGCTTTGGGATGGAAGAAAACTCTTTAATCATTCAGAGACCCCTGGAAATGCTGGTTGACAGGGACCTCTGTAGACCATCTGCATCATCCTCTTGCTCGAAGAAGCAGGACTGTCACCAGTGTTGGGTAAGTTCAGTTGACTCTTTGCGTAGCTGAGCTTTGGAAACTTGAGAGGATGGAGATCCCCCAGCTTGTTTTGGTAGCCTGTTCCAGTGCTGCATCTGAACTTCCCAAGCTGTAGTGTTGCTGCTGGTTTAAATCATCTGCAACTAAAGATTTTGGCTCCCTCATCTTCGTAAGTCTCCTTCTGGTAGCTGTAGGCAGCTATTAGATCAGCCCTTGTCCTCCTGTTCACCAGACTGAACCAACCTAGCTCCCTCAGCACTTGTGGACCATATCTATTAGACCTTTGACTGTCTTGGCAGTTCTTCACTGGCTCTTTTCCCATTTCCCAACAATCCTTTTGAAGTTGGGAGACCCAGAACTGAGTGCAGTGTTTCAGGTGCCCATCATGGTGTTGCCCAGCTTGTGGTTTCTGTTGAGGACAGTGTTAACACCCGTGCTGGCATCCATCATTGACTCTTGAGTCCTTCACTGCAGTGCTGCTACTCAACCAACTGGTCCCCAACCTCTGCTGCTATACCAGGTTGTTCTGCCCCAGGAGCAGAGGTTAGGACTTCTTGTTGAACCTCATAGTTATTTATGTTGGCCTCAGTTTCAAGTTTCTAGAGTCCATTTGGTCTCAACCTCTGTCATCCATGTCAGACACTCCCTTTAATTTTGGTGTAGCAACAAAATAATTAGTTAATGTTCATAGTTTTTTCTGGATTGTGAAAACTGGAGGAAAACCTGCTGGCTATTTCAAAGTGAGCATCAGCAGCATCACAGGAGTTCATTTGGAAGGAGGTATTTCTTATAAGAGACCTCAAAATACGTACTGTCAGCTAGTGTTTCAATTTTCTGTTGCACCTGCAAGGTACTGAGCTATAATTTAATCCTCTGCAGCTATAATTTAATCCTCTGCTTTGTACCGTTGTTTCTGTAGGCCTGGTTTCTTTGCTGAAGATTTCTTTGGAAGATGGCTTTAGAAGGTGCTAAATCACTGGCGTTAGCAAATGGCTCTCAGTTGATGGGGTGAAGCACACGATGTCCTGAAGAGGACCAGTTGTTGGAGGCATTAATTTTTTCAAGTTTGGTAGATGATTCTCTGATTATGGAATTCTTTTGGACAAAAGGGTTGTACAAGGAAGGTGATGAGAGAGGAATTATGCTCAGGTAGCTAAAGCACTGCCTTGGGTAGTCCCAACATGGTTCCAAAATCCACCTTAGACTTTACCTAATTGAGCAAATCAGTTTTGTCTGTATGTATTTCATGTCTACAAAGTAGAAATTGCCAAACAGAAGTTCTTGAGTCTGAGTAAGTGCGTTGGAGACTCAGGTGGACAAATACTGTAGTGATGGATCTGTGTTAAGGACTAAAGATGAGATTTAGTCTTGGGAAAGGAGAGAAGAGAAAGGGACAATTATGCCACTTCTAATAAACACAAAGTAGTTCACTAAGCTCTGCTATCTTCCCAAAGGCTGCTCTGGGAAAAGACATAATGATAGAACTGGGAGTCAGGAGATCTGGGTTTTATTTTCAAGTCTGCCACAATCTTCCTTTGTGGCCCTGGGTCATTTAACCTCTGAAAAATGGGGGAAATGATAGGAGATAATTAACAACCTCACAGGAGCACTGAAAATTAATTCATTAATTTTTCTGAACTCATCAGTAGAAGGTGCAATGGAAATGCGAAGTGTTAGGGTATTTTATCAAATTGTGTGTGTTTCTTTCCCTGTACGTGTGTTTTTTAAAGAGTATTCTTAAATCTGTAGAAGGCCTTTGGGATACCTTTTGAGAGCCTGCCACAAGGAGTGAAGGCAGCGTTGTAAAATATTAGTGTCTGTGCTAGGAATGGAGTAAAATGTGCTCAGAAACCAAAAGTGTAGAGAAACCTTTGGCCCATATAGAGTTGTAAGACCATCAGGAACCTGAATTTCTGGGAAGGTTTTAATTGTTTTGACTTTAAAATTTATTCAAGCAGATCACACTTCTCCTGTTTTATGGTGAGAAACCTGTCCCTGTTGCTCCCCTCGCACACACCTCCCAGCATTTTATTGTCCTAGACCTCACTGATCATGAAAATATTAAAATTGTTTCTGGTGTTTACTGGGTAAAGGCTGTTCTCTGTATCTCACCTTGGTGTTGTAGGCCTTCAGTTAGGGTTGTGATGGATGTATTGTTGTGGGTTGAGACACAGGAATCATTTGCAGTCAATGGAACAAGCCTCTAGTGTGTGCTTTGTGTCGTGATACTGGTTTAAGGTTGAAAATCTGAGTAAGTTTTTTGCTTGGTCTCTCAATGATAGTAATTATTTGCTCCCCATCACTGTGTTCTTGGCTTCACTTGGGGGACATACTTATGTGAAATATTATTTAGGGGTATGTAGCTTTAAGCTCTTTGAGTTGGCTTAGTTGTCTTATCTCAGTTGCTGGCGTAAACAGTGGTTTTCAGGAATAAATTTATTTTCTGTGCACTGTCTGTCCTTCATGCTCTACCTGTAACAAGTGGAGAACCTCTACAAAACGTGACTGGTAGCAGGGTTGTGGACGATAGTGTTTTACAGAAGATGAATGAACTGACATCTTGACAATTTAGGCTTTTTTGTCAGAAGTTCCTAGCTGGATTTGAGTGGGCTGCTGAAATCTGTAGTGCCCCAGAGCTGGTCACAGGACTGTTGTGTCTTCAGAGTTTCAGGGAGAAGTGCGTTGTTTTTTGTGTTGGTCAAGTAATCTCTTTTTTTTCTTCTCTGTTAAGATACTCCCATCCATCTTCATGCAGATCGATTTTGTCTTCTGTATTGACACAATTTGTTTTCCATTTATATCTAGGGAACGTGACTACTAGCACATCTGTGTCTCAGATGGCAAGTGGGATCAGTCTAGTCTCCTTCAACAGTCGTCCGGACGGTATGCATCAGCGCTCTTACTCGGTCTCCAGTGCAGATCAGTGGAGTGAGGCAACAGTCATTGCAAACTCTGGCATTAGCAGTGGTAAGAAACCTGGAGCTGGGGGGGGTTATCTGCTTTGGGGTGAAGGGGGAATTGGTGGTTTGCTTTTTTAAAAAAAAAAGAGAAGGAAAAAAAATAAATAAATATACAACCTGGTGTTGACCTAAATGATCTGCTGGAAGCCAAACTTCTAGCATCTGAGAGGCAAAGGAGAGATTAGATAAAAGAGATCA
>NW_010336496.1:35692-42447 GCF_000700745.2 Antrostomus carolinensis
TTTCAGGTATATCATGTAGGTTGTTTACTTGATATTCTTATTTCCTTACTGTGTGTGGTAGGTACTAGCTGTAAATGATCCTCCAGATCTTTTCATCGACGTGTCCTTTCTCTTGCTTTAACGCGTGCACACGACTGGCACAGTCGTAGTGTTTTCTCTGTGGAGCATTTAACAGTATGAAAAGGAGCAAACACTCTTCCAGATGGTGTTAGGCAATGATTAGATTGTAACAGTGAGACAGGGGTGGTTGTTTTTAGAAGGGATGCGTGATATTTGGTAACAAAATGGTGCATCTGGCCTCGACCGAGTGCTGGGAAAGGACGGGATATGTAACAGTGTTCACCTATAGCTGCTCTGCTGCCTACAGCATCCTTGGAGCAGCTGTGGTGGGTAGGCTGGGACTCATCTGGGTTTCTGTTGTGGTCTGCTGCAGAGATGGTTCAGACCAGTGAAGCACACCTATCCAGGAGCATGGGGTTTGATAAGCAGCTGGAGAAACCATGGAAAGTCCATGGAATAGAAGGGAAAAGGAGATGGGTGTGTGGAAGAAAAGAATGGACTGAGAAGTAGTTGAGAATATGGATAATGGGGGGAGAAGTGTGAAGAGGACAGAAGGGAGGAGGGAAGGTGTTTCTGATGGCTGTCCCTAAAATGGTGAGAATTATAGAAGCATGAAAACTATTTCACATGTCCCATGTGTATGTGTATATACCTGTCTATATAGATGTATGTATCTGTGGAAGGTCTGAATCTGAGTATAGCCCTGATGCTGTCTCTGGTTTTTAAGCAGCTTTGGACAGCATTTCAGTGCCACCTTATGAGAACAGAGAGTTTAAAACGATGGTCACCTTGGCTCTGAGTGACGTTAACTCTCAAGTTCCTAGTTGTTGAAGCACGTACATTGCTGGAGCTCTAAACGTGTGAGCAGCGTCTTCAGGAATGTGGTATTTGCATCAAAATGGTACAGATTTTAACCAGGAATTTTCTAGAGATACTAGAAATAGCCAGAGATACTACCAAGCAGCATGATAAAGTGCTTCAACACTGTTTTCTTCAGTGTCCACCCAACTTACTCTCTCCTTTGGAAACTGGTTATTCTTTTAGGGCAACCAGCATTCCCTTCTGTGGTTTCCTTTAGACTGAACTGGGTTCCCAGATGAGGCCGTATATTCCTCTCCTTTTTCCCCGAGCTGCTTCATCATTTTCATCCAGCCCAATTCTATTTCCCTTTTAAAAGATTATACTGAAGCTTCAGTTTTTTGCACCATTGTTTTATACTGTAGCTCTTTAAGGAAAAATTGGAGATTATTGGATGTTTGCACTAGAAGGAAGGAAGGCAAGTGAAAACCAAGATGTGGTCTCTGGTCCTTGACATACCTGCAGCCAGGTGAGCAGATACAATCCCTTTGCTCCTTAGTGCCAGAGGTGACAACTGAGGCTGCACTGGAGGAAAATCTTCAAAATGCAGAATTCAGTGAGTTTCTATTAAACATTTTTAATATGTTCAAAAGTAGAAATACAACCTAAATCCCTGCCTCTTCCCTTCCCCGTTATTTTGTAATGCTGATTCTCCTTTGGAGATACTGGACTTGTCTCTTGGTCCTGATGCTCTGCTTAAATCCCCGGTGATGGGAACCTTTTCTCCCACACAAGCCCTGTACTCCACATATGTGCCAGGACCTTCTTCTGACCTGACCTTCATATGTGATTACTTCTGGATCAAAAGAGACGACAGAATTATCTGTGATATATTCCAAAAATGCAGATGACAACTGATGGGTACTTCTGAATAAGCCTGATTTGAATTCATTTCTTGCAGAGCTTCTAAATCTAAAAAGGAAAAAAAAAATAAATTAAAAATTGCTTTTTTTAAAAAAAAGATGTGGGGAAAATTGGACTAACAGTGAGTTATAGGCAACTAAGGGTCAGCAGAAACAGAAGCAATGCGATAAAACGGCTACAAAACCTCAGGACTAATTCATTGCTATCAGTGTATCATTTTTCGGTAAGCTCATAGACGTGTCCTTTATGCTGGCAAGTTGACGCATGAAAAACCCTTTTTAATTTCAGGGGGTTTTTTTCGTCCTTTAAAAGAGTTTTGAATTTTAGTCATAAAAAGATAATACTGTGAAAGCAGCAGGTATGGCAAGAAGCTAAGCATCTTTTGGAATTCAAATGCCAATGTACTGGAGAATATGCCTGCTTATTGTCACATGGTTTTATTGTAGACAAAATAACATATTGGGATTCAATTTTTCTCTGCACCTTTTTTTTCACATTAAATTAATACTTTGTGTGGCTCTGGAGAACTTTTCAAAGTCTTCCGAACCAGACCTTTGGTTTCCTGGGGCTTCTGGCTTTCAAGCAGCTGTGAACATCTCCTAATTAGATAAATTACTTTGTAGTGGGCAGAGCCACAAAACAGGAGGTGCTGGTTAAATTAAAGGGGAAAAATAGAAAAATCCATTCTCTGAAATGGAATGCCCCACTGCTTTATGACTATTACTGTTGTAAGGTTTTACATTTAAGTACCTGAGGTTTAAAATTAAATGTCTAATATAATTTGGCACTGGTAACATGAAGCCTGTGACTGCCCTCGGAGAAAATCTCGACAGCTTAGCTCAGTGTTTCAAATTGCTGTCTGCTTGATAGTGAGCGGATCCTGCGACTGGCTCACTATTTAGCTAAATCCCACCTGCTGTTCAGTATAATTTTAAATGCAGTAACATATTTGCCTTAAAAATTCAGAAATTTAAAAAGACTGTTCCAGCAGCACATGAAAAATTAATTCTTTTTACATTTTTTCCCCCCCCCCATACTCTTGTAAGTACTTGACAGAAGTAATTTTAGCAGCAAGGGAGAATAAAAACCGGGGGGCAGTAAATCCCTGTCTGAGAACCTCTTGTGTAGATTCTTTATGGACCCAGAATTGATCTACATGTCAGATCCTGATGTAGTTTAAACTGTTTATCACCCTAATGGCGATAGAGAGACCGTGAACATCAACTTATAATCCTCCGTGAAAGAAATTGGTGTTTGCAGTCAATGAAAGGAGCAGCTTAGCTTTATTGATAGATTTAGAACAATTACAGCTGCTGCAACTATTGGCCAAGAGGTTTTCCTGGATCGCATTGGAAGCCTGCAATTATTTTTTTGTTTTCTTTGATAAATCTTTTCCTTGATGGATCATTTTTTTTTTCACCCAGTTTTATCTCTAGTTGCTCAAAGAAGAGGGTTGTCTGGTCTCAGGGGAGGGGTTCATAACCTGTTCAGGTGTTAGTTTGGTTCAAGAATGTGGTTCAATTTGGCTTTTATTTTAATCCATACATTCTTTTTCTTCTGCAAATTTTCTTGGCTAGGAAAAGCAGGATTGTTTTGAGGAATGGAGGAAAAGCTGGCTGGGAGCGCTGTCGTGAGGCATCTCAAACTGGAGTACAAAATGCAGATGTTTCCGATGGAGAACATGAATATTAACTAGTGGTGTTGCTGCCGTTAATAAGAGATGGTGCTGTCTGTTCTACAGTCTTCACAATTTGTACATCTCTCAAGAACTTAGATCTTCAAACTTAGCACCAGAGCTTTATTTATTTATTTATTTATTTAAATTGAAGAAACCACAGCCAGCTGTATTAGATTGCAAAAATTAGGTTCATGAGACTTAGCTCACATAGAAGACTGGGGATGTTATTTCCTACCTGGGGATGGAGAAATAGCTTGTTCATTCTCTTTTTAAATGTCAGGTTTTATAGTTTGGCTTCTAAGGCTGCGTCTTGAGAATATCAGAGGACAGAATTTCTTCCTTAAAAGTCACAATATTAAGCTCTTCTGAAAGAGTGCTGCAAACATAGTTTGCATGGGACAGGGATTTCTTTCCTTTGGACTTGTAAATTGTCATTTGAATTCTAGCATGATATAAAACTCTGCAGTAAATCAAATATCTGTTTAAATATCCTCCACTTAGGCTTTATCACTGTACAATTGCTTGTACGGGCCATTTGATCTCGGCTGTAATTTATGTAAGTTGTAATACCTGGTGTCTTTTGAGTTTCTAACAGTTTGGTGTTAGGGTTTATTAATGTGAAATTGAGTTCTCACTGTGCCACGGGGTATGAGAGGTCACTGGAGTGTTTATATTAATGCAGACCTTACAACTCGCCTTACTTTTCTGATCGTGAGCACTTGGAATGATTAAATGATGGAGTCTTGTGCTATACATTGAAAAAGAAAATGGTTCAGCTTGCTTCTGATAATCATAACACTTCCATTTCAAAAGTGAACCAGAAAACATGGCTTAAAGTTGTTCGAATTCAATAGGCTTGATCTTGAATAGGATAAATTGCATCATTTCAAATAGATTTATCGAATTTCAGAATTATTTGTGTTAAGTGTATAACAGATAGTTTAGGTTGGAAGAGCTTTCTCCTTTTTAAAGACGGAAATAATTACTGAAAAGCAAATATAAAGTAATTTTCTCCTTTTTTTCTAGCTGCTCTAGAGCTACTCTGGGGTTTCCTGCAGTTGCTAATATTTAATATTGTAAAACTTGCCATGTAGAAGACAGTATATGTACAAGTAGTTTGCATTGCTTCTGGCAAATACTTCCAGAGGGAAACTTTGTCAGTTCAGAAAGGGTCAACTCTGCCATCAACAACTTCTTCCTGCCTTTGCTTTCTGAACAACCTAACGTACCTTGAGGAAATTTGAGTTATAAAGGACTACTACTTAGCAATCTCTGGGTAATGATCCGGTTTCAGCATGAGCTCACATACTCAAAAACTTCCAGTATTAAAATTTAGTTGACATTCTTGACAAGCTCTTGCCTGAAGTAGCCTGGTCAACCTGAAATATTGAAAAACCCTGTGCAACAATGTCCTCGCTAGCTGGGCTCCCACCCCACCAGCGCAGTGGAGAAAGAAAAAGAACAGGAAACTAATGTGGGGTTGGTTTGGTTTTTTTTCAGAATTGCTGTAGCACCTTCCTTGTGGCTAATAAAGCATGACAAGAACTGTCCTGCAGGACTTCACGTTTCAGATTGATTTTAATTTATACAGAGGGAGATGCAGCTTTGTGCCCTATAGTTCCCAAAAATAATGTCAGACGTGCTGAGTGTGGGGGTGACAATTTCCTCATGATAATAAATTGATCTCAAGCTTCACCTTTGGTTTTCCTAGCAAGTTATGAGTTGCTGCTCCTCTTGCTTGAGAAAGAGGACGGGAATATCCTCATTGTATTTTCACAATTAATGAAAATTGTGAAACTGCCCCAGCACCACCTCATTTCTACTTTAATTTCAGCAGTTTTCACTTGTGCAAATTTCATTGTCTCTGAGCATTGCGTATCTCCTGCTGGAGCCTCACCATAAAGAATGTGAGATAGAAACAAGACACTTGTTGGATGTTCTGCTGTATTATTCTCATAGTTGGGTCTTTCATCATTTTTCCATTGCAGCATGATGAAGAGGTGGATGCCAAAGACAGTCTGGTATTTAAATAAGACCCTAGCAGTGGTGGTGTTTCATACTGGTTTCTTGACCTTTTTAAAGGAGGAAGCTGTATCATTTCAGTGCTCGACCAGGAAGAGGAGAGCAGCAAGGGAATCTGGTCACTGGCAGCTTGAGCATTAGTAGAGAAAGCTGTTGGGAGTAGATTTAGATGATATGTTAAGAAGAAATTCTTTGCTGTGAGGGTGGTGAGACAGTGTCCCAGGTTGGCCAGAGAAGCTGTGGCTGCTCCTCCCTGGAAGTGTTGAAGGCCAGGCTGGATGAGGCTTTGAGCAACCTGGTCTAGTGGAAGGTGTCCCTGGTGCTGGCAGGGGGGTTGGGACTGGATGAGCTTTAAGGTCCCTTCCAACCCAAACCAGTCTGGGATTCTGTGGTAGAGAGGGGAGATGGGCCCAATAAACCTTTGAGGTTTAAACCGAGCTCTGTCGTGACGTTGGTGTAAGGAGGACTTGGAATACACGAGCATTTCTGCACAACTTTCCTGGGTTTCAACCACGTATTTCTGTGTTTACCTAGTGCTGCTGTTCAAATCCTGAGCTGTATTATATGGATTTGTACAGTTCTGCAGTTCTCCAGAAACCCATCTGCTTTTTTCTTGTTTAAGATCCTCTTCTTTCTACCCCCTCCCTCCCATCCATTAAAATATAAAGAATTGCTACATTCAGCAATTAAATCCTGCACTTGGTTCCAAAATGGCAAGAAATGTGAGTTTTCATCTTCAGATAATTTGACATGGGCAACCTCATGCTCATCTTAATCTCGTTCACAGCCTGAAGTGCCAAATGTCTGTCAGTAAATTGTTTATGTGGCTAAATTAACTTTTTGAGTGGAACTATAAAGCTTTGATTTTTCCCAACATTTACTTATGGATGCTTAAATGCACATTTTGCATTTAATTTTGCTTAAAAATTAAATTGATACAGGAAAGTGTATGGCACATTCCTTGTCATAGGGGGAAAATCTTTATTTCTTTTTTTCTAGTTACTGATTTTGATTAATCTGACTCGATTGTCTAGCAATGCTCAATAAATCACTGTTTCTTCTACCTGTAGCTGAGTTTGGTTGTCACACCTTCTTAGTTTGTCCCCACTCATGGGATGGGGGGGATAAAATCTCAAACCACGGCACTTTATTCTTATTGTGCAGCCTAAACTTTAGCGTGACAGGATAGTGAGAATAGTGAATGTTACTTGTGAAGTAAGGAAAGTGGATACCTGGCACTGATAATCACTAGAGACTTTAACTTCAGATTCTG
>NW_010336496.1:42472-51361 GCF_000700745.2 Antrostomus carolinensis
TATATATATGTATCTCTGTAGCTGTTTCCTTGTCTAACTTCAGCTGCAGGCTGGTTCTGTAGCTCACGTGCTGGACATTTGACAGATACAGCATTTAAAGGTCTATAGAATATATTTTATTCTCTGTTTCTGCATTGGTATCTGAAGGGAAAGGTTAATATCAAAGGTGATTGTGTCCCTGTCCAAAGCATATTTTTCCTCAAGGAAGCCATCCTGTAATCTCATTTGTATAAAAAGATAGTTTAATCTTTCAAAGATTTTTTATTTTTAAAATGTTTGTAGTTTAAATTTGCTTTAATCTGAAATGTTTGCAGTTTGGAATGAGCTTTGCTGTGATGTTTCTTGGCAGATCAGTCACCAGATAGTTTGAGGTAGAGGATTGACTGTGATTGTTTTTCCCAGTATCTCAAAAATAAATGTGACTTGCGGTCTTAAATAGTCTTAAACACCTTAAATAGTGGCCGAGATACCAGCACAGTGACTGGTATCAGTCCTTCCACAGCAGCAGTGGAAGGATGGATTTTTTGGCACTATTAAAAGCTGAAGAGCTGTATTTGATGTGAGGATTCCTGTATGCATTGAGGAGTGATGTATCATGATAAATAATAACTGCAAGGAAATAAGCACATGAGCTGGATTCACACAATATCCTACAGGAGTTTATGGACTTTGAAAAATAAAATCATGTTTACAAATAATAATATAATTTTAGAGAGACTTGTTTTTAAGCCAACCTGCAGGAAAGACATGATACTGCAAGAGGAAAGTGTGACACTGCAAGAGGAAAGTGACTCTTCTAATTCAAATAATATGACTTAAAAATTTCATAAGCACGCTTTCCATATTCAAGGACCTTGTAAGTAAGACATAGCAGGGAAATGAGGAAACTTCTTAGATCAGTACACTTTTATTTTTCTCAATCTTTTCCTCTAAATTTTAATAACCTAAATTTATATAATAATAAAATAAATTTTAAATTTAGATAAAGTTTAGTAATGTTTTAAACACAAAGTTGAGAAAGTAAAAAGTTAATGTATCACAACCATTGGAGTCATTCCCCATTCCAGAATGTCTTCTTTTTACCTTCATACTTTAGAAGTTCAAATAGATGTTTGTAATAATTAGATTTCTTGTTTAATGTATGTCCAGAAGCACACTGCTTTGTTTTGCCAGGATGTGGATTAAGTGTGTGCAAGAAACACACACGCTGCTTTTATTTCTTCTCCGGCTTAATGAAGTTTCTGTTGCAATTAACATGAGAGCGGTTGTCTCATCAAGCATGTCTCTTTGCAGGCTCGGTTTCTTTCCAGTCCCGATCACAGAGCGTGGGGTTCAGGGATGTTGTCTATACGTTACCTATGGAATCCAACACTTCAAAGCTTCTTCACAGCACACACAGTTCAAGGAGTGAAAGAAGCCTCTGTGTTCAATCTGATACGTGAATCCTTCACAACCTGCTGATTGTTGGGGGACAGCTGAAGCGCAGAGACCTGCCCTTCCCGCAGGTGGAAGAGCATCTTCTTTCAAGTCTCTGGGCCCTTCCTTTGTTACAGTTGATCTCATCCTTTAATTCCACAATTGTGTGTGCCACCCGCGGTCCAGGTCGATGAGGAGTATCCAGTTTACCAGTCGCTCTAGACGAGCGGCTTTTTGGATGCATGGAATTTGAGGGGAGCAAAAGAAGGGCCCTGACTTGGGTTAGCTAAACCCTCAGAAGAGCTGGTGAGAGCTAGGAAGACTGCTTGATTAAATTAAAAAATAATAATAATTAAAAAAAAAAGTCTGCAGTGACAATTATGTCATCTGACACCTATAATCATAGAATCCCAGACTGGTTTGGGTTGGGAGGGACCTTAAAGATCATCCAGTTCCAACCCCCCTGCCAGCAGCAGGGACACCTTCCACTAGACCAGGTTGCTCAAAGCCTCATCCACCCTGGCCTTGAATTGCCTCCATAAAAGACAGCAAAGACCTATCTTTATGTTAAAAGCTTTACTTTTCAGCTCTGGGTTTCTGCAATAGGAAAATGTTTGGGTTTACCTTTTATTAAGAATATCCTCGGTGTTGCTTCCGTCACTTCTTTTCCTTTCTGAGGCTGGTGTGCGTGACATATGTTACTAGGAAAGCCTGAGCTTTTTCCTACCTAGTGCGATGCAATTAGCTGCCTGTTTGGTATACAGCAGTTATTCAGCTTTAATTGAAAAATGTTAATAGTGAAAGTCTCTTGATGTTTTTTTCTTTATATTAGGGCTTGTCACTGAAGTCCTGTGGACTGGCAGTGGAGTTTCCTTACTCAGAAGAGTTTCCTCTTCTCAATTATCAGTGAGTGGGTTTGATGCTTGAAGTTCTCCACAGATTATACAGGCTGAAGGTTAAAGTACAAGAGTACAGACAAGAGATGTGGTTCTCTCTCTGGCTCTGAGCATTTCTTTGAAGACTCAGTTCTTCTTTTCCATCTTATTTTGCCTATCTTGAAACACAAGGTAAATATTTTAGTAAGAAACGTTTCAGTAAGGCATACGTTCTTTTTTTTTTTTTCCCAAGCATTTTGAGGCTCTATTTCAAAGCAAAATATTGTTAAATGAGGTTTTTTTGCAGTTAGGAGACAGTGATCATCAGATCAGGGCAGAGCTCTGATCCTCTCTGTGTAATTGAGGTGAATATATTAGGCACATCATTTTGACCAAGCGTATAAAATATAAAATAGTGTTTTTCACATAGTTTTTTATGTACATCTTGATCATGATGTAACTTGCTCATTCAGGGTGTATTCTTCCAGTGTTTATTTTCCTGCAAATCACCATTACTTGGGATGGTTTTGATGGGTTCACTAGGTCCAGCATGCCACAGTTGGTAACTGTTCTTGAGGTGTCTGGTGATATATCTGCCTTCAAAAGTGGCAGACAGACTAACCAACACATGACCTGGGATCGAACCTGGAGATACTGGCCTGAAACCCTTCCACAGCCCTACGGTTTGTCTTCAAAAGGACCATCCATCTTCTTTCAGCCTCATGGGGTGGCTAAGAAGTAGCTACCTGAAACTAATCCCCATAACTAGCTGCCTTCTGTAATATTCCTCACCTCTCCATTCTGTATGAAGTTGATGACCGGGTGAAGCAGTGCCCATAGCATCATACACCCTGTTTGTAGCAATTCAGGGTGACACCATGTAAGAATCACATCTTCTCAACAGATCTGATGCTGCCTAGTGAAAACATTATGCCAGAAGAATTAGAGACATCCCTTATACATCCAGACTGTAGATCTGTTCATCGAGAGCCATGTAGTTAGTTTGCCTTGGGAGGTGGTGGCATCCTACAACATCTGAGACTTGCAGCTCTTTCTAGTTTGTTGTCCTTATGTATTCAAACAACTTGTCAGGCTTGATCTTTCCACAGGGCGTATTCGGCATCCGGTACAAAGGAGGCAAACGCAAAGATGCATCTGTGTGATGGGGGGTGAGATAAATTAGCAAACTGCCTTAACTCAGGGGGCAGTTTATCATATCTCTGCCCCTGACCTAAACCTGCTTTAGGCAAGATGAGCAGAGGAGAGATGAGCATCTTGTGCCCAGTTTGTGTTCTGAGGCTTGCAGGTCCCAGTTTGTGTTCTGAGGCTTGCAGGTCCCAGTTTGTGTTCTGAGGCTTGCAGGTCCCGGTTTGTGTTCTGAGGCTTGCAGGTCCCAGTTTGTGTTCTGAGGCTTGCAGGTCCCAGTTTGTGTTCTGAGGCTTGCAGGTCCCGGTTTGTGTTCTGAGGCTTGCAGGTCCCGGTTTGTGTTCTGAGGTTTGCAGGTCCCGGTTTGTGTTCTGAGGCTTGCAGGTCCTCTAAAATACAGTTTGTCTTTACTTTGCCTGTCACAGTATTTGCAACACAAGAGGATCACTTAGGAATAAGCTGTTTCCTCTCCTTGTGTCAGATGGTAAATTCCTTCTGTGGTAGAAGGAGCTTACTTGATAAGATGGCTTTGAAAGGGAGTTAACAGGGTACAGTTGCTTCTTTTCTTGCTGGCAGTACTTTGATTTCTAGGGAGCAGGCCGGTGTTTTGCTAACACTGTAATATGTTGCTCCTTAGGAGGGAAAATGTAGTGAGAAACGTACTTTTGTGGGGTTTTTTTAAACGCTGTATTGAGGTTTTGCCTTCATGCCTCCTTTACGATGGCCAGATATGTGGCACCTTAGTATGAAATGAGCTAGAGGTAACTTTGTCTTCCCTTTAGATGAGGCAGATTGTAACAAGGGTCCCACTATTTCTGAAATGACTGGAACCAGTCCTTCCAATATCTGTGCCCTGCTGTCATGAGACTGACTTTCTCTGGCACGTCTGCTGTCCCTCGCTTGTCACTACGTGGCTTATTAGGAGTGGAAATGATCCTGTCACACCGAACGTGCCTTCAGGTCTGCTTTACCTGAGACGTGCTGCCAGGTAGCACAAGCCAGAGCCTCCTAAAGCAGGGAGATCTTTTTTTGTCAAGAAGGAAGCTTTGTTTTGCTTATTTAATTGAAATTGCTATTAGAAGGAAGGCGGCAGTAACTTGGGCATTCAGTGGGGCTTTCTGTACATGACAAGAGAGCTTTGTGATTTACAGGCTCTAGGCACAAGGCTGGAAAAATGGTAGATGCCGTGGAAAGAGAATACTCCTGAGGCTCTTTCATCTCCGTCCCCTAGTTCTGCTCAGAGCTTCCTTTTAATTTCATTCTGTGCAGCAGGTTAATTTAAACCCTCGATAGCTTGAGTGTCCAAGCTGGATTCAGCTAAATGATGACCGGATGCACCTCATTCCTACTGAAGGTATGAGCTCTGTGTACTTTAAAAATATTTGCCTTCTTTTTTTTTTTTCTTCTCCTGTAGGCTGTAATCTCGTGCCACCCCTTCTCCTCGACTCACGAGTGATTATCATCATCCGCAGACTTCTGCCAAGCTGCAGTTTTGACAGGATTTTAATGTCAGTCCTGTACATCCGTGCCTGGCTCCAGCCTTCTGCAGTCATTGTGCAATTGCAGCATCCCTTTAACTTCGGTTTGAGGCAGAGGAGGAATATAAAGAACTTGATAGAACATTTATGGTAATAGCTGTAAAGGGAAGCTGTAGAGCATTGGATTTCACAGCTAGAAAAATCTCAGCTCAGGGAAATGGGTCTGAAATACAACTACAGATGGTTTTAGTCTATTGCTTCCCCTGTTTAAATAAAAGGATTGCTTTTTTTGCCTCTATTTAAAACACATGTGTAGAAGATGAAAGTGTCCAGCTATTTTTTTATTATTCAGTCCACCAGCTACCGACATCTTTGCCTTATTTCATTTCAACACTAATGGCATAGTAAAAGTTCTGAAATACCCTCTTTGGATTCAGCCTTCCTTGGGTTGCGGCAAAGAATCCTGCTGCAGTCAGAGGTGTTGCTGTTGTTTTCGTCATCAGCGCTTTCTTTTTCCCCCTCCAACCCTGGCGCTATTAATTGTGTTGCTGCTTCTGCTCTTTAATTGATCCCATTCACCGGGCCCGCTTTTGTAACGTCTGACTTCTTGTCACTTCAGCAAATCAAAAACCCAAATTAATCACTCTCCAGCCACTTGAGAATAAGGCCGCGTTGGGGAGCTGGGCTTGACAAAAAAGTCTAATTTCACTTTGAAAGCCTGTTGGAAAATTTTAACAAGAAGATGCAAGAAAAATGTAAACCAGATCAAGCTCGACTTTGGTCTGTGGAGAATAAGTGTTACCTGTTGAGTTTGTTTCAAGTTTTTGTAAATAGGTGATTTGACAAAAATATGAAATAAATCAAAAGACACGAAGATAGAAGAGGTCAGAATATCCTTGTTTCCGCTGCAGATGGTTACACAGGAGAGAGGGTTGTGTGTGTGTATGAGAGAGAATAGGAACCGTGGGCCAAAGATGAAGCTCCGCTCTCGGATTTTTGTCTCTCGGCCTTTGTGCTGTGCTATTCCCATACCTCATCTGTTGCCTCTTCTCCTCATGCTTGCTTGCACCCCCAGCTCCTTTACCCTGACCTGGGGCACTCACACCTGCTTGCTGTCCCTCATCTCAGGAATTGGAAGGGGTTGCCCAGGGCAGTGGTGGAGTCCCCATCCCTGGAGGGATTGAAGAGTGGTGTAGACATAGTGCTGAGGGACATGGGTTAGTCGGGGACTTGTCAGTGTTGGGTTCATGATTGGACTCGATGATCTTAAAGGACTTTTCCAATCAAGGCAATTCTGTGATTTTCTTCACCACCTTGTTTCTTGCAGCTCTGCTATGTGGGCAGTGCAGGTGGTGAAGGTGAAATGGCTTCAGTCCGAATCTCAGACGTGCTCGGTGCAGGTGCTTGGGAGTTTGGGATGAAGTTGGTGGTTGTTCTGTGCTAGGGGCACCAAGGAAGCACGGGCTGGGTTTGAATTGGATTTCTTACCCTTTTCAAATCTAGGAGGACTCTTGCAAGGTCCTTAGAGGACACAAGTGGAGTTGTCTTTGAGATCCGTTTGTGGATCGCCTGCAGCTTACCAATAATAGAACTATAAAGAGATAAGAAGTGGGACTTGTGCAGCCTGTTACCTTCTACAAACATCGTATAAAGTTGCGAGAGGATATCAGATGTGTTTCAGATGGCAAATAAAGCCCAGTACAACAGCGCAGCCCTGGAGACTCTTCTGAGAAGGATTGGTTGGTTTCTTTTTTCATTGAATGTTCTGTCTGTTAATTCTGGGTTATAGTTGTAGACAACATACTTCTTCCCTTCCACCTCTCGTTTCTCCTACCAGAATTGGTCATAACTGAAAGGAATTTTTTATGGCAGTAATTACAAAATGCATCTAGTAGAGAGGCAGGCGTGGGACTTGCTTTCTGGAATAAAAGCTGCATTGACTTTTTTCTTTTGTAATTTCTAGCAAATTAGGGTTGGACTTGAACAAGCAGAATCTTTGTCTTATCCCATATGTCACGTACCTGTAGAGAAAAATCACCGCTCTGACAACAAAGTGATAGGGTTTTTTAATATCCCATCTCTTGATAACGTAAGGATTTTGGTTACCAAGTGTCACTTGTGGCTTCTGGGCATGGAGTGAGCTACTGCATACTTTTAAATGGCCTTAAATAACTTGCATAGATGTAAACTTACCCTGAATATACTCTGAATTGATTATTGTACTACTTTTTCTGGAACAACTGCCTCTACTTTGTCATACTGGTTTGTGTAGCAGCTCTCCTAAGCCTTGGTATAACCTTGGCGCCATTTCAGGACCCTGCAAAGCTAGCAACTCACCTTTCAAAACCATGTTTTCTCGTCTGTATGGAAAGTCACTAACATGCATATGACATTCACGGTGTCCTCGCTTACAGCTGAGAGGAGTTAATTGCACAGGGAGGGAGGAAGGCTGACTGTTTGCTGGGAGGGGGCATGGGCATCTCTAGCTCGCTTCTGATGATGCTCCTTTTAGGAGAAGACATTTTTCAGCAGTGTGTTGCTCCACATCACTTAGAAACATGGCCCAGCAGTTCCAGAATCAAGGATGTGCTGGTCAGGACAACCCCAGCTACGTGGCAAGGGGAGAGTTTTGTCCTTAATGTCGTATAATATAGATATACACCCTGCAAATGATGACCGTCATCAAGGAAAGCTGCCCGTACAGTCCATCAAAAACTGCAAAGCTAATGATGGGCTGGGCAGATAATCGTGGGAGAGTTAATTGTAAGGTTCGATATGGCATCTTGTCAGCAGAGATAAGTTGTCACGTTTTCCACTTGAGCTGAAACTAAATGATTGTAAAATAAGTTATGAGTGTCCTTGGGCCTGTCTGCCAGAATGATGGCTAAGAATACATTCCTGGCCCATCAGTCTCAAGCAGCCCGCTTGATATTTATGCGAACTGAATGTTATTTTATTCCCCCTCTAGTCATGCTTGTCAGCTTCCCGAGTGAAAAGTGAAACTGCTTCTTTGACTCATACTTCAAGTATTGAAGCTCGGAGAGGCTGCAGATTGTTATTATTATTACTAGTATTATATATATTTTCGGGTGTGCGTTGAACATTGATGCCCGATTGGGAAGAACTAATGGCTGACATTGAACGCGCGGGATGGCTGCAAAACAGCCCATCCCAACCCAGTGAAACGCATCTTATGAGTTCCAGTGCCTCTGTCAAAGCTGGTTTAGATGTGGAGTAATGAGGCGCTTGCTTTTTTAATTTGCCGTGCCTTTATCCTTGCTTCCTTGCTTCCTTTTTTTTTTTCTTTCTTTTAATATATTTAATAGTGCCGGCAGTGGTTTGTCTGTTCTCAGGCGTGGTAATTGATACAAAATAAAATGCATTATTTGTATTCAGTCAGGAGTATGAAATTGCATTCAGCGGGCTGAAGCCTGAACTCATTTACAGTTTTGCCGAAGCTGGGCTTTCAGGAACCCTCTTTTCAATTTGAAGAATACCTTGTCAGGCAAGAGAAGTAGTGGGAAATAGGAAAGCACGGCGTGTAAGCCCAGCGCGTTTTGATCGCTCGTATTTTAAACCGGGAGAATGTTAAATAACTTCCATCTTCCAAAGGGTGGTCTCCAAAACCAGGAGTACGGGGCATTAATACACCAACGATAGCAACTCGGCACCTGTTTACGAGCGACTCGCGTCTCTTTCCTGGTTGAGGGGGAGGGAAAGCTTCAGGCTCTTCGTTTCAGAGCCGTTTGACCCAAGGACAGCAGGTTATTACCTGGAAAGGGCTGTGGATCACGAGGATTTACCACAGGAGGGTTAATTCTTCCGCTCTCCTTCGCCGTGAGGAGTCGAGCTGCGCCTTCCTCATTTTTCAGAGCTCACGAGCGGGTTTTGTTGGTACAATTTATAGCCTAGAAATTAGACTTAAACCGCAGCGAGCGCACAGATCTACCGTAACGTCTTTTAACGAGGATCCT
>NW_010336496.1:51373-62939 GCF_000700745.2 Antrostomus carolinensis
CCTGCTGAAAAATATCGCCTGTGGTTTTGGGTCAGGGTGGGGTTTCTTCACAGTTTTACCGGTTCGGGGAATTTTGATGCCGGAGTCGCACGCAGCCATGAGCGCAGCCCTCGTAGGCCTGACTCAGGGTCCTGAGCACTTCAACACGCGTCTCAGCATCACAAATATTTATAAATAACCTTTTGGAGAGGTATGGGAGAGAGCGGTAGAGCTATTTTTTCCTGGATGGTTTTTTTTAATTCCTCCCCTTGAGTAAAATGGGATAATTCTTTTAAAAAGTGAAAGCTGAGAATGAGGCCTGTCCGTGTGCTAATTGCCTCGTATTTTCTGAGGGGGAAAAGCGAAGCTTTTTGAGAAATGGTGTTAGATGTGAGCAAGCCTTCCTGGCTGCTGTGCTTTCTGAGGTTTTTCCGTGATATTTCTGAATTTTCTGGATTTGTACAAGCAAATGAAAATCATTTAGTTGCATTTTTGGTGCCCTGTGGCAGACGTGGCTGCTGCAGCTGGGCCCCTCCCTTGCCGGTGCAAACAGTTTTCACTGCAATTTTCATGTCATTGCTGCAAAGGAGGGAGTTTTGTGGGAGGTTTTTCTTCTTCTTCTTTTTGAGTACCCAACATATAGGAAACCTTCTTAAGGCTCAAACTGGAGGATAAATATTTAGGACTAGCAGTAACCAACTTGGATCCTTTGTTCGTGCCTCTGGACCGCTGGCATCCTCTTTGGCATCTTCTCTTCTTCCAGTGTCAAGGAGCCAAAGGTCACCATGTCCCTTTTGCCAAGAGCATGCTGAGCACTGACATGGATTCTCATCAGGATTTGCTCCCTTTTCACCTGGAGAGACAGCAAACCCTTGCCCGGATAGCTGCTTTGAGCATTTCTGGGTCAAATACTTAAAATCTCCTCTACAGGTATACAGTAAATACATTCCCATAATTCCCGTTGGTGGTTAAATATTTAATGATTGGTTTCAAAATCCTAGACATGGGGAAAAGAACAAAAATCCTTAATATGAAGCTTATGTTTGATTTGGTCTTTATTTCCAGGCAATTAGCTACATAATTTATCCCCCACTAATAACTTGCAACACAACTGTACTTAGCGGGTAATTAGTAAGAAAACTTTCTAAGGAAAGAAAAAAAAAAGTGTTTCTTTGTCAAATAGGCAGTTGAGTGAGGATTTAACTACTCAAAAATTGAAAAGCTACTTTTTACATAGTCTTTGGCTTGATATTTTTCTAACATTATTCATCTTAAGTACAATCCTGGTATTGCGTTTAAGTACAATATGGTATCTAAGCAAGGTTCTGGAAACAGCTTCACTTCACATGATAGCAAGCATTTTTAAGTAAATTGTAGGATGTTAGGTTAAATTTTATAGTTAAAACCAAAACAGAAATGCATTTAGCACTAATCATAACCGAAAGATTCATTGCAATTAAACTAAAATCATATTACCAACCTTGGGGAAAAATACTGGATTAAGGTTACTTGACTATTTGGTATGTGAAAGGACCCAGGTGGAGAGTGAAATTTTAGGTACATCCTCTTTGGCTGAACTTTTCTTAAATATTGTGGTTAGATGTAAGAACTACTCAAAGAGAAGATGTTCATGGCCACTATGTGGACCAGGGAATAGACTGTCTCTGCTTATGAGAGAAGGGGTGTCCTCAACCGTTTATTTTGAATTGATTGAGTGAGATAATTGGTGGGAGAGGGGAGAAAATACCTCTGCCATTAGTTCTTATAATTATTGCATGTTATGCTGCCATAGCTAATACAGTGGGAAACTAAACATGAGGTTATTTTTTTTTATTGAGAGCAGATAATAACTGACCCTTTATCACACAATATTAATTGTACCAAGCATACATTAGTTACCTTGCTTTCCCACCTTTATTGCCATCACCACCTTTTCTATGTGTGTCTGTCTCTAACAACTCTTCAGTTGGACTCGATGATCTTAAAGGGCTTTTCCATCCAAAACAATTCTAACATTAATGAAAGCAGCTAGCTTTCAGAGGATGTTGGGGTATCTCTGTTCCATTATATATTAAAATGTCCTTGCGTTACACAAGTTAATTTGAGGATCAGTAAGATCTGGGTAAGAAACAGCAGTTGGAAGTAATAAAGTGATTTCCTATTGTTTTTTGTGCGTTCCAGCTGGCCTGCTTCAAAAATTGATGCAGAGTCCTGTTGATTTAATAGGTCTTGAATCAGAACTTCAGCCAGGCTGCGTTTTTTTGTACCTTTTTGAAAACATCATGGATATTGTTAGGGAGCTCTTCTGTAGCCTTTGGAAGTCAATGAACTCAAGTAGTCAACTGCTAACAGGCAGGAAGGAGTTAGATCTTGGATTCTACCCATCATTAATTTAAATCATGCAGTATTTTTATTTTTCCTTCTTTTTTTTTCCCCCCTCAAATTGCAGATACCGGTTTAGGAGATTCTGTGTGTTCAAGCCCAAGTATATCCAGTACGACGAGCCCCAAACTCGATCCACCTCCTTCACCTCACGCCAACAGAAAGAAGCACCGCAGGAAGAAAAGCACGAGCAATTTTAAAGCTGATGGTATCTCGGGCACAGCTGAAGGTAAGTTTACTCTATGGTGGAAGTCTGAATAGTGAAAATATCATTCCAAAGAGTATTGTTAAATACAACTCAACTACACCGTTGGCTTTGCATACAGAAGGTAAAGAGAATTGTCCTGAAATACAGAAATTAAAGACTGATCTTTTAGTGATGGAGCTGAATGATCTGAAGCATCACATAATGGTGAATTTGACTGTCTGAAACATGTTTGGAACTGATCTTTTTTTAAATTAATAGTGTCCCAAATTAATATGGAGCATCATTAGCCATAAAGGTAAGGTACAGACATACTTCTGAGGTTAAAAAGCAAGAAGCAGGTTCACTCAGTAGCCCGTACATCACGTTAGAACCTGTGTATTTTTTCAGTTCAAATCTCATGTTACCTCTTCTGCTTAGATACATCCTGAGCTCTAGAATCACAGACGCTTCTGATACCTGTTATTGTTTGAATATTCAGCTGCTCATGGAAAGATTGTGTTATTTGAGGATAAAATGGAAAAGGGGAGAGTTTAAATGTTTGGGTTCTTTTTTAAGAACCAGAAAGCAAAAGCTGAAAAGAACTTATATTTTTTTCCCTTAGTTTAGCTTCCCATTTCCAGCACAAACACCGCTATAGTTGTTCAATACCCTTCTGAAGGGGTAACAATGTGTACAGTAGCCAGATATGATATAAAACATACTTGTATCTTTAGAAAAGAAGAAAAGAAACATGCTAGGATTCAACCAAAAGAGCTCCAGAAAAAAAAAAAAATGAACAAGGGTAGTTGGAAAGCTCAGAAACTGGGGAGTCAACACATAAGGAGAGATGAAAAATGGAGACAATGGAATAACATTGTGGGGAAAAGGGGAGTGTTGAGTAAGAATAAGATGCGGTTGTAAGCATTGGAGAGTAAAAAACAGCTAATTCGGTATCAAAGAGCGTTGGAACAAGTTCTGAAAAAAGGATGACAATTGTGGACAGCTGAAGAGACATTAAAAATAGATGTGATAATAGTATACAACTGAGAAGGGGCATGTTAACTACTACTTAGTCATCCTTATTTTCCATTTATTTAATTTCTCAATTGCACTTCTATCACATACGGAATTTATTTCCCCAGCTATCTATACAAATCCTTTTTTAAAAGCCATCAGCTTTTTTTTTCA
The DNA here is from genome assembly GCF_000700745.2 of Antrostomus carolinensis. Classification (NCBI taxonomy): domain Eukaryota; kingdom Metazoa; phylum Chordata; class Aves; order Caprimulgiformes; family Caprimulgidae; genus Antrostomus; species Antrostomus carolinensis. Next base: position 55,110 of record NW_010336496.1, read on the forward strand.
TAATAGCTCCTGTTGCGTTCTCTTTCCAGTCATTTAACTATCTTTGCTGTTAGTTTCCCCCTAGTTTATGGCCTGAAGCCAAATTTTATTTTAACCTTTCATTTTTAATTTGTCATCTTTTTTAAAAATAAAAGTCCTTTTTACACCACTTATTTTCATACCTCAATGGCAAGTTATAGAGGGGATTTTTTCAGAGCACTCACCATTGGTCCAAGACGATTTTGTTGAAGTCAATATGAATCAAGACCAGCTGGATATCAAGAGCCTTTGAAAATCTCTTTCTAAGTAGTTAATACGTGTATGTTTTCTTTCTCCTGGGGAGATTATTTTCACAATTACTGGAGCCAGAGCCTGTGTGGTCCTGGTCTGCAGGCGAGGACTTCTGACCTGCAGCGAGAGATGGGGGATTTGCAGTTGTTGTGCATCTTGTCTCCAAAATCCCTGTTCTGACTGGAGTGGGGAGTTTGTGCTCCTTCATCCTTCTTCTGTTTTCTCTTGCTCTTCTCCTTGTCTTCCAGCATCAGAATGTGCTAGTCTGAAATCCTTTTGCAATAGCTATGTAAAACTGTCCCCTTTCATATAAATGGGATAAATATGTTTCCAGAAGGGCAAGAATTGGCTGGCAAGCAGCACCGAGCGATACACAGGGAGCCTTGAAAGTGGCCCTGAGCACCAACACCTGCTTCCACAGTCTGTATCCCTACCTTACCCCATCAGCTTTCTTTGACCTGCCTCCTCTTCCATGTCTTCTGAGGTGGCCACTCTTTCTGACTTGGAGCTCCCAACTATCTGTCTTGGGTGGGCCATAGTTCATGTTAAATTATTTATTTTTATAACATCTCCTTTAAAGCACAACCCAGTGAAAACCAACAGTTGGCAGCAAGAACAGAATTGCAACTTTCTACACAGCGTTCTTGCCACGTGTGAGAGGAACTCTGGGCATCCTTCACCAGACAACTAATCTTACTCTGGCCCTTGAATCCTGAGCAAGGTTGGGAGGAGATGGCTGACAGTTAGGGCAGTCAGCCTCGTCTGTCAGTGGCAGCTGAAGGAGAAAGCAATGAAGCGTGCTCAAGTTCCCTGTCCTTTTAGAAGAAGGGCATCTCAGAAAAAGTAACAGTGATTGCAGCTTCCTGTTTAATACTTTCTAGCAGGACTAACAAAGGCTGGAGGTCCCTCTTTCCCAAATCCTGGCACGTGGGCACTTGCAGCTTTGTCTGGATTTTCTGGTACTTGTGTTGGTGCAAGCCAGAAGCTACGTTTGAAATGCTTTATGGTTGACCAGACAGGTAGTGTTGGTATCTCTTGCTGTGGTTGAATGATGGGAATAACTCCAGCCCTGGGACAACCCATGTCCCAAGCTAGTCTGCTGCTAGTGAGGTGTGTGTGTGTCTGAGATGCTTCAGGCTGTTAGGGGTTTTTCTCCAAGTAGCTGAATGTAGCATTTTCACATCTGTCTCGCAATTCAAAGCAGTTTTCACTTCAATAATTCAGCTTTTCCTCAGGAAAAGGCTTATTTCCTTGTTCTCCAGCACTTGGCTACAAATCTGTCCAATGACCTAAAAGATTTCCTTTTTGCTTTTTCTTCCTCCACGCTTGCCGTAAGCGTAGATTTAAACCCTCAGAGGATTACTGCAGTTTTGAAGACCACAAATCCAAATTAAACACTAAAAGGAAGATGTTCTGAGAGATGCATGCTTTGCCTTGGCAACTTTGATCAAGTGCTTGAGATACAGCAGGTGACTTATTGAAAATGGGCTATAGAAGACTGTGGTGATAATCATGGAAGAACCATATCTTCTTTCCTACTGGAAATCCAGAGCTCACTGTGAAAAGGAGGAGGAGGAGGATCCTCCTGTAGTAGCTATTCTCAGACAGTTACAATGGATCAGAGTTAAATCATATGGGTAAATCTGGATTTTATGTTGCTGTCCTTTGGGTCCAGGCATGTTTCAAGTGTCAGCTCTCAAAGAGAAATTCTAGGTTCCTTCATTTTTGGCTGTAGCTGTTCAATGAGGTTTAAATCTGGTCTTCAGCAAACTCTAGCATTTTTACCTCACTTTGCAGTCTTTTTTTTCTCCTTGAACGTGCTGCCTTTGATCATTGACCTCTGCCCAAGTATTCATACACCACGATGAGGGACACTAGTGAGCCCAGGGTGATTCACTAATTCCAAGGACTGATGCTCATCTCCTTTATGCCCTTCCATAAAGGTCATGCCGAGTCTTCTTTTTCCACACTATCTGCACATGCACAGCCCTCTCTTTCTGGGATTGAGTCTTTCATCTTGCTGGGTTTATCTTTCTGTGGGTTTTCAGAAGCAGTGGTCACAGCAACAAAAATACTCAAGCAACTGTGCTGCAGTTGGATGAAAATTGAAATTCAGTTCTTATTTTGGAAAATCAGATTCTTGTGAATTTTTTTTCCAGTGCAGTGAAACCCAGAGAAAAGTTTTTTAGTTCTCTATAGAGAACTTGTCACTGAAAAAAATTTCTCAGTGTTTTTGAGGGTAACAGCAGAAAAAAAGGCAAGGTGCCAGCAACCAGCAGTGTTTTTCCCACCATGCCATCTAAACTTGCTCAGAGCAGGATTATACAGTGCTGTGTTTCAAAGAGGAATAGCTGCTCAGAGCCTGGTCTGTTTTGGTACCCTTGTGCTGCTGCAGTTAGTGGAACAGCTTGTGATAATAGGAAGGATTTTCAGCTTGAAAACAAGTAGAAAAATTAAAAAAAGCTTTCTTGGAAGTGCTCTTCACAGAAAGACCTTTCCAAGTGTTTATTTTCCTTACTCTTTGTCAGACAGTTTTAAAACTTCATGGTGATGCCAACTTGAACCTACCTGCCCTCAATCCATCTCGGAGATGTTGGGAGCTATAGAAAGCCCAAGGTATGGCCATCTTTCAGCATCAAACTTAGATGATCTGTGCTCTGCAAGTGCTTCATTGACTCAAGAGCTCTGGCCAACAAGGCCAGTTTTGGTGGCTTCACTCCTTTGGCTGCAGCCATACACAGTCACTCACTCTCCACCCACCCCCCAGGGAGTAGGGGAGAGAATTGGAAGGGTAAAATTCAGAAACCTTCTGGGTTGAAATAAAAACACTTTATTAATTGATATAAAATAATAATAACAGTAATAATAGAATACTCAAAGGAGTGATGCCCAGTGCAGTTGCTCACAACCCACCAACCAACGTCCAGCCTGTCCTAGCCAGTGATCCCAGAGCAGAGACAGTCCCCAAACCCAAACTGCAGTCCCAGAAGAGCGAGAGCCTGAGCGATCCCAGAGAGAATCCCCAGCTTTCAGGTCAACCCTCATTAATATACTGACATGACATGATATGATCTGGAATATCTCATTAGCACATCCAAATGCCAATTTTGGGGTTTGCTAATTACTACACTTCCCCTCTCACAGTCCTTTGCATTTCCAGACCAGCAAATCACGATGACCTTGGACTTCCAGCAGCAACTAAAAACATTATTATCTTATCAACATTCTTCTCACAACAAGTCCCACACTGAAACCAACACACAGCTATTCCAGCTACTGAGAAGAAAATTAACTCCATTCTAGTGAAACCAGGACACCAACGTTGCTGTCTAGTGTAGGGCCAGTCCGACTGCGTCCAGGCAGAACTCTGCTAATTTATCTTCTCTCTCAGCAATGCGGGCAAAACAAGCACAGCTCTGCGCTGCCATTCACACAGATGGAGCTGAGAAACAGGAACTGGTGAGAGAGTAATAAATGTGATTAGCAACTCGATAGACTTTCCAAACTCTCTGTTTCCTCTGTAAGTCCATGCTCCATGTTCTCCTTCATCGCTGGTTTCTAAAGGACTTTTGAAGGACAAGGAAGGACCTTTTATGTTTCTTTTTGGAACTGTTTTCTTAACACAAAGATATTTCTTCTCTGCCCCTTGTGGAAGTAATTGCTTTTGCCTGTGCTTTTCTGCTCTGTGCAGTCTAGCCCCCAATTCTAGGTGTATTCTCAGCTTGCAGCTAAGGACGAACCCCAGTTTATTGAGAAATTGCATTTTTTATTTTCCTAGGGTGAACTGATGAATTTATTTTCAAAGCTTGTCTTCTTCAAAAGCATATTTTATAACACTGAAGTAATTCTTCTGTTCTGAATCTCAGGGAGCGTTGCAGATGAACTATACTTAAGTCTGAAATGAAAGTACGTTCATTTATTTTTCTGTGGATGGCAAAACGGGGTTTTGGCAGAGTTCTCATTTGTACTTTTAGCAATAAGCACAAATTTCACTGCTTTTATCTGGTTTCTCAGCTGCCTGGGGACTTGAGGGTGGGACAGGAGGGTGGGACAAGGTGCAAAAAACTAAGGGAGGTGCCAGTTTATTCCCAAGACTTCTTGGCCCCTTTCAGCCATCCCAAAACCAGAATGACAAAGCGAATTAGGGAAGTGCAGTTCTGAGCATCACTCTCTGGAATCTATATAACACCTGAAAATTTGGTATTTAGTGTAAATTGGAAGCAATACAGCTGAAATGCAGTATATGATGCATGAAAAAACTTGTGTGTTTTACCTGCAGCTTCTCACCCTGAGCTTTCCTTATAGCAACCCCACGATTTACCTGCTGGCTTTATATGCTGAAATGATTTCAACATGCTTAGCTCTGTGCATCTTCTTCTCCAGACTATTTTAACTTATATTTCCTTGGGTGCATGGTTCTAGTCAATGTGCTGTGGGCAGACTGAACTAAAAAAAAAAAAAAAGGAAATGTCTCTATGTATAAAAAAATATTTAAAAAATAATTGGGAATTTTGGAAATTTAGTGGAAACACATCTGAGACCTGTTCCATAAAACAGATGCAAACAGTGAGTATAGTGTTTGTGGGAGAGTAGATTCTTTGTTTGATGCATGGACTTGATGTTGTTAATGCTAGGACTTAGTTATAATACATTGAGTTAAGCACCGTGATAAAGCAGTATATTTTTACTTGGTGCTCTTCTTTTGAGGTGTGGTTGGGGGTTTTTTTTTGTCTTTTTATGATCTGGAAGAAATCTTCTGACACTGTCAGAGGGGACAGCATGTTCAGAAACCTTTCCAGCACAAAAAGTCACAGCGTCGTCACTCCCTTTTCTCTGCAAGGAAGATGTGAAATCTAATATCTTGACCTGCAGCTGCAGCAAGGGCAAAACTACTCACCTATTAAAGAGTTTGTAACCTTTGGAATCCAATCTGTCGGATGTCAGGGTCCCTGTATGGATTGTGTGGCTTGAAGTAATGCACAGAACTAAGCTGCCCCCAAAACTTCTTCAAGGAAAAGCTCTTTCCAGTTCATTAAAGGATAATTAAGTATATTGCTGTGGTTGTGCAGGCAAATAGATATTGCCCGTGTGGGAACTCCACAAAAGTTATTCCTGGTAATCTTGTCATCCTGATTATTTTCCTTAGTCCCTATAAATCGGTTCTCAATAATTACAACCTACTGTGTAGCAGGAGTAGATATGGAAGTGTTCTCAGAAAAGTGGGTTTTATTTTGGCAAGAAGGCAGGTTTTTGATACTGTGAGATGAATGAACATGGGAAAATGAAATAAAGCTGTAGTGCCGTGTGGCATCAGGGATGAGTTTTCATCATTTCACTAGAAATATTCCCACCAGGATGATGCGAGGGCTGGAGCAGCTCTGCTGTGAGGACAGGCTGGGAGAGTTGGGGCTGTTCAGCCTGGAGAAGAGAAGGCTCCGGGGAGACCTTCTAGTGGCCTCCCAGTACCTGAAGGGGCTACAAGAAAGCTGGGGAAGGACTTTTCATAAGGGCAGTTAATGACAAAACAAGGGGAAATGGGTTTAAGCTGAAAGAGGGGAGGTTTAGATGAGATATTAGGAAGAAATTCTTCCCTGTGAGGGTGGTCAGACACTGGCCCAGGTTGCCCAAGGAAGTTGTGGCTGCTCCTCCCTGGAAGTGTTGAAGGCCAGGCTGGATGAGGCTTTGAGCAACCTGGTCTAGTGGAAGGTGTCCCTGCTGCTGGCAGGGGGGTTGGGACTGGATGATCTTTAAGGTCCCTTCCAACCCAAACCATTCTACGATTCTATGATACTATGACCTGTGTGTGAACATATCAGAGTTCATTTAAGCTAGCTCATTTGGAAGCTGTTTGTCTGTCTAGCCTCATGCCAGCTGCAAAGCCCATCCCAGCACCCTACCTGTGTGTGTAATAAAATCTGGGGATAAATCAGTTCATTATAACCACAAAAAAAAAAATTGGGCATGGAAATAATTTAGGAACAAGTGGTTTCCTGTGCTGATTTATCCCCAGACTTTACCTTATTGCTTTACAACATGTGAGGAATGCACTTGACCCAAGCTAACATGCTCAGCCGTCGCTTGCATCATGGCAGTAGCAGTGTCCTAATGACAAAAATTATAAGAGATGTCTTAATAAGCTTTACCCCACTAAAAAAAAGGTAAAAAATTTAAAAACCCCAAATGCAGACCCATGTCAGACAGAAGAGGAGTGTGTTTCCATTCTGTTGTGCAGTATTTCTGTGCATCTTGCAGTGGATAGTTTAGTGAGAGCAGGTTTAGTTTCTATTTCTGGTCTCTTTAAGTGTCTGATGTTTTGGAAAGTAAAAGTTCCACACTTTTAAAAAATGTTCTGCAGTATTTAAGGTGGGATTGATACAAAGGTGGCATTTTTCACTGCGATGTTGTATGAAGAAAAGAAACATTTATTTGGAATTGGAAGGGTTTGCATGATAAGTAGATAACTAGGCAGATGTTTGTGGGTTGTTTGGGGTTTTTTTAAATAGTTTTAGAATCCATTTTGGGTTGCTGCTGAATTCTGTCCATGTACAATTTGCTGATCATCATGTCATTTGTGTAGTCCCCCTGTGCATTAAACATTTCAGAAATGAGCATTTTGCTGAATTTCATAGTGCACACACAAAAAAATACACAAGTTCTGCTTTGCTAATCATCAGTTACTGTAGAGTTTAACAAACTTGCTTTTAGTAAGATTTTAGGAATATAGGCATCCTTATTTTGTGGGTTATTGCAGAAGAGTTGTAGGCCACTCCTGATGCAGCTGTTCTCTGCTCTAGCTGCTTTGTAGGTAAAAATTTCTCTCTAAAAAAAACCAAACAAACAAACAAAAACAACAGTTGGCATTAAAAATGAAACAAAAATGAGCAAAATACCTAGCTGCATTTTTTTTTTCTGTCTGCATGAGAGCTTAGAAAATAATCAACAGTATGTGCCCGTATTTATTGTCTGTAATGCCAAATAGTTGTTTTGATTTAAGCACACTGCAAGTGTCTCAGAGGTTATCGCCTAGTCGGTGTCAAAACCCTCTGTGGTTGTAATTCCACTGATCATCAGGAAGTTCATTCACTGCTTGATAGGAGATACAGTACTGACCGATTGCTCTACACCTGAGAAACAGGAGGGCAGAAATTAATAAAATCTAGACCGAATCTTCAGAGACTTCCTTTTAACCAAGGCATAAAGGTCACTTGTTGGGAAACCTTCAGCCTCAGTCGTCACAGCCTCTCTGACATGAAAGGTTTGCTGCTGAAAGACATTTATGTTGATGCTGAGGAGTGAAAGACAAGGGAGGTGAAGCTCATCTATTGTTTTAACCTACTTCATTGCAGGCTAAACAAGTTGAAAGATTCCTTCTTCTCTTTAAAACCACTGTTAGCTCAGGGTCGGTAGAGGCTGCAGGTTCCGCCTACCTGGTTGAAAGAAGTGTTGCAGTGGTGGTCAGCAGGGAAAGGGGATTCTGGAAAGGATGAGTCCCAGGATGCATTGATGGTGGTTGTACACACTGGCACCTCTGGATATCTGGAGGAAGAGAACACTTCTTTG
>NW_010336496.1:62975-79585 GCF_000700745.2 Antrostomus carolinensis
CTGTGACTGCAGACGGGGACGTGGCGTGTGTTTAGTACAAGTGCTGCGCTGTGATTTGGCCTGATTTTTTTGGAAAAGGGAGAAGTTTTAAGTAGCTTTATAATTAAATGAAAACAAGGGACACCCCTTAGCCTTTTACTGGCTCCAGATAATAAGCGTCCTTAGAATTATACTGTCAGCCTGAAACAGACCTTGATTATGAAAAAGATGTCCACAAGATGATGTTTACCAGACAGCTAAGATACTTATAAGATATTAACCCTGCTAGAGAAATTAGTTCTGTTTAGTTTCTTGAGTAACAATATCTACTTTAAAAGTTCCTTGCAAGTTTTACCAGAGCGTAAGACCGTGTAATTTCATTATGAATCTCTATACCTAAACTAAAATATCTTAAAAAGAAAATAAAATTATGTAGTATAAAGCTATAGTAAAATGAAAAGACTAAAATAAGGTCATTGTGTTAAGTATAACTTAGTTCTCCTGTTCACCACGTAACTGAACTCTTGAGTCAAGGTGTCACAATGTTCACTGTGAGGGTGGTGAGACAGTGTCCCAGGTTGCCCAAGGAAGCTGTAGATGCCCCCTCCCTGGAAGTGTTGAAGGCCAGGCTGGATGAGACTTTGAGCAACCTGGTCTAGTGGAAGGTGTCCCTGCTGCTGGCAGGGGGGTTGGAACTGGATGAGCTTTCAGGTCCCTTCCAATCCAAACCATTCTATGATTCTATGATTTAAATAAACAGGCTATTTTGGTGTAGAAGGAAGACTGAGTTTCTAAAGGGTGCCTTGTCCTCAGCTTTCTGTGTACTTAGACTCCTCAGCTTATTGGAACTGAGCTACAGAGGTACATTGGGAAGAAGCTGCCTTGAAAAAGTGGAAGTCTAAGCAATTCCCTTCAGAGGACGTTAAACAGCTAAGACAGAACCACTAGATTAGACAAATATGAAGAAGAAAAATCAATAAAGGTCTCTTAAAATATAAGATGAGAACCTCTCCCAGGTAGTCCCCACACCATGGACTGTTGTGGAAGGTATAGCAGGGTGTACGTTGCTGGATCTGTGTCTGTTCTGCTTTTTGCAGGCATCTCCCACTAGTTGCTGATGAAAGCATAGCAGGCCAGGTGGGCCTCATGCCCCAGCCTGTTGTGACTGTTCGTATGCTCTGCTTCTCCACGACATGCCTAAGACAAATATCAATTTAACAATCAATTGAACTGATAAGTCTGATCTACCCTAGGGTGGTAAGACCTGCTCTTGGCTTGATGTTAAAATAAACTCATAATCAAGAGATACACATAGAACAGAATCTAGAAATACATTAATAATTTTTTTTAATTGCAGAACCCAACATTTTAGTCTATTATGGGTAAGCTCTGAAGAATATGTGCTGCTACTCAGTACATTCACAGGGCTGAGAATCAATCTGAGCATAGAGGTTTGGGGGATTTGCTGGTTTTACTGCAACAGAGAGACTTCACATTTTTGGTAGCTGCAACCAAATGCTTCCTCCCTTCTTTTCTAATGCTGGTGAGATTTTTTTTTGGAGCTTTCTTAGACTTTAGGATTTAATAACAACCTATAGAACAAGAAATGTTTTTAACCCTCTCCATTTCAGTTCTGTTGTTAAAACGTTTGTGGCACCTTCTGTAAAGCAGGTCCAGACCCAAACTGAGGAAGGTGACCGTGCATATGAATAGTTTTACTAAATGACTTGTTGACTCTGCAGATATTTTTCCCAGGGATTTTCCTTTAGGAAAGTGGGCAAAGTGCAAAAGCCTGAGCAATATAAAGTTGTTTCCTTGAAACGGTGGTGATTCTTCTCTCCTCTCATTTTCCCTTGGTGATTTTGGTTCTTCCAAAGGTTGAATTAATGCCAAGATTGACAGATTGATGGTTTTCAGTGGTGTTTGTTATTTGTGTATGCTAATGGATGTTAGGCTTGGGGAGCAGTGATTTTTCAGAGGGTGGGCTGGGGTGAACTGGGGGTGGTGTTTCAACCTTTCCTGGACCACAGGTTGAGATATCAACAACATGTGCTGTGCAGGGCTGGTTCTTGCTTGGTAATAGAGCCCATGAGAGTCTGGTTAATGTAGCATGATATGCTGTGGAGCACCTTGCCCTGAGGAGCAGTCTCTGAACTCTGTGTTTGAAAGAGTTACCAACTAGTATTAGAAGAGGATGAGGTTCTTCATACTGAAACGCCAGGTGGAGAGAACCATGGTATGGGATTTAATCTTCCACAGGGGTAGGTGCTGTAGATGGTGGGTGGGCATTCTTAACTTGGCTGACTCTCCTCCCCCTGAAGCAGTAGGCTCTTGTCCAATGCTAACAGCCTTTTCCATTTTCAAACTGCATCTCTGGAGCAATGGCAGTTGTGATACTCAGTGGTATTGATGTCAGGTGTTGACAAGACAACCATCTACCAGTGATGTGTAGACCTCTTGTTATTTCCACCTCCTAACCAGTCAGTCAGTTCAAACCTGTGTTGTTTTGCCAAGTTTTAATCAAATAGTTGTCTTAAATTAGCTGTCAAATTCAGTGAGCAGACACTTGGTATCTTTCCATCTGAAGTCTCTACTGCAGATACACGTGCTGTGCATGAGATTTCAGTGGTGGGCTTGTTACATGTTTGTTTTATACTCTGTCCTTTAATCTCCTGTTTTCAAATTCCTCCACCTTTCTCTTTACAGAGATAGTTTCCTTCCGATAGATGTTATGCATTATATGTAGCGTGCAACTCCAGTGAAAGGAGTAGGTGAAAAGAAAACTTCAACAGGCTTCATCATTGACATTTTCTACCACTGCCCCCCTCCAAAAAAAGAAAAAAAAAATAAATTAATAAAGGTTTCTTTTGTGAGCATGAGATGGAGGAAATTGGCCATTTGTCTGTGAGGTAATAGGCTTTGGTATAATATGAAAATCTATCAAATGATTAAATTCAATGACATTAAATCACAATTCATGAAAGGAGAACGTTGCACCATTTAATTCTATTTAATTTTTGAGAGGGGAAAAAAAAAAAAGCCTCCCCCAAGAAAAAAAAAAAATGTTTGAGTTTCTCTTAAGCTGATTTCTCTGTGCTCTTTCTTAAAAGTGCCTTTCTAGTTGCCACACAGTGATGTGATCATTATCTGTCACCTCGTCGCCTTGCTGCCTCTACACGCAGTAAAATACAAAAAAAAAAGAGGGAGAGGGAAAAAAAAAGAGGGAGAGGGGGAGAGAGGAAAAAAAAAGACCAGAGGAGCTTGTGAAGTATGACTTCCTATCCCAAGACTCATTGCCTGCGATTCGTACCGCTTGACAGTAATGATCTTATTACAGTACTCTGGACCTTGAAGAGATTTCATGAGGAGAGCGAAAGGACGTGCCTCCGTGTAATCAAGTGGCGCTGAATATTCCACGCGGTTTTGATCACACACTGATTGGGCACAGTTTTAACCCATCTTCTAGTCAATTATGCATGGCCCCTCGTGCTCCTGTGATCGTCAGAAACATTGATAGCTGTTGTCTGGAGGGGGGTGAGGTTGGGGGGGGGGCTGGCAGGCAGCCAGCCAGGGGTTTGAAGTGCAGTCATTCCAGGAGAAGTGCTTTTTAGTTGGAATTGATTACCTTTCTTTAGGTTTTTTGCTTAATGGCAAAACTGTATTGGAGAGGGCTTCAGGTGAAAAATGGACGTATTAGCCATTTAGAGTAGCTGAACTCCTAGTCAATTTTTAGCTTTCCCCCTGTTTCCATCTAATTTCTATTTAATGATGTAACGTTTGATAATATTTAAGATATTTCATTTCCAGTTGCTGCTGAGCACACATGTTGAGCACATGTTAAATTACAGCCTATCAATTTTCAAGTTTTCCACATTAATCCAGTTTAACCTTCAGGCTGTGAGAACACATCTTTTTTTGGCACCTGTGTTGGTGAGCGTTGGGTTTATCTGCAAGTGGTGGGGAGATGACGTTACCGAGCAGAGCAAGTGCTGTTTTCATCCCGTAATGAGGATAAATCCACGTGCTTTAAAAGAAGCAAAGGGTCAGTAGCTGAGTCCTTAGTTTAGATTCTCTTGTCTCAGAGGCTGATGAGGCTTCTGTTAATTTCTTGCCTATAAAAACGTCACATCTTTCTTAATTCAGATTCTTCCTGAAATTAGAAGAAAATCATTAAAGGCATGCTTAGAAAACCTGAAACACCACATAAAACAATCTTTAATCACGAGCAGTGCTGCTTGTTCCAGGACCACCAGGCTTGTTTCCTACATTTCAATATCCTACAGTATCTAATTTTTGGATGCATGTATAGAATCACAGAATCACAGGATGTTGTGAGTTGGAAGGGACCCACAAGGATGATGGAGTCCAACTCCTGTCCCTGCACCCGACAAGCCCAACATTCACACCATGTCCCTCAGGGCCTTGGCCAAATGCTGCTGGAATCTTGTCAGGCTTGGTGCCATCAGCACCTCCCTGGGGAGCCTGTTCCAGTGCTCCACCACCCTCTGGGTGCCTGAAGAACCTTTTCCTCATGGCCAACCTCACCCTCCCCTGCCACATCTTCCTGCCATGTCCTCTGCTCATTCCTAAACAGCCAGATGTGAACAAAAGCTCAGTTGCTCCTTAAACTTGAAACCTTCCTTATGGACACTACTCTTCTTCTATTGCTTCCTTTTTAATTAGATTGTGGGGTTTTTTTACCCTAAAACTAATCCTATGCTGGCCAGTCCTACTCCTTAAAAAGCAGCTTTATTTTTTTTATATATATGTTCTGTTCTTTGACATTGTGTTTAGGGGCCAAACAAGAATTAAGAGCAAAACAAATAGTCAGTCTTAGTGGATTTTTGCTCTAAACCCAACAGAGTTGTTGGGTTTTCTTCCAATGATTGTAGGTTCAGCTGTTGTCTGAAATTCCATGTCCTAGTTTGGGGGGTGCTTTATGTATTTTATTTTGTGGTAATGTTTTGCTGCAAGAGCTATGAGTATCTTTTTTTTCCTTCTCCTTTGGAAGAGAAACTTCTCTAAATCTGTGTATTTGCTGACCCGTGTGTGATCTCTGTGGGCTCTTCACCCTTCTGCCACCCACACTGAGAGATGAGTTTTTCAGCCTGGGGGGCTTTGGTGCTTCTTGCTTGGTGAGATGTTGAACCAAGCCTTTAGTGCCCACGTTGTAATAAACCAGAAGGTCCACAATCAGCTCTTAGTTGTCCATAGTAGTCTCCATCAAGGAGGTAGAGGCCTTAGAAAGGTAAATTTTTAAGGGGGAGAAATTCTTCTACATTTCTCTGTTGACTTTCTTTGTGTGGTGGACTCAGTCGTTTGAGTCTCCTACCAACTCTGGCTGTGGGAGTACGTGCTTTCCCTGAAGGATTATTTATCTAAGGGCTGTGAGGACATAACGATGGAACAGATTCCTTAGTAGCAGAAGGTATCTTGCAAGCATCTCATAACGCATTTAACGGCCCAATGTATGCCATGACATCAACAACTCCTGTAAGGCTCAGGGGTATCATGGCAAAATTCCTATTGGAATGGGAAGATGAAATGTGGGAAATATCTGTGTGGGGTTTTTAAAAAAAGAATGTTTGGTAAAGATGGGAGGTTTAGATGAGATATTAGGCAGAAGTTCTTCACTGTGAGGGTGGTCAGACACTGGAACAGGTTGCCCAAGGAAGTTGTGGATGCCCCCTCCCTGGAAGTGTTGAAGGCCAGGCTGGATGAGGCTTTGAGCAACCTGGTCTAGTGGAAGGTGTCCCTGCTGATGGCAGGGGGGTTGGAACTGGATGGGCTTTAAGGTCCCTTCCAACCCAAACCATTCTATGGTTCTATGATTCTATGAATATGATTCTTAGCTGGTAGGCTCCAGTTTCCAGGGTACATGTGAGAAGAGGTTGTTTGGCACTTCTCAGCTTCTACTGCCACGCACGTGTCTTCTTCGTTGGGGTTTTCAGACTGATGTGGCATTGACTTGACTTTGCCATCCTTTCTGCCTCCTTCCCCAGTGCTTTGAATCTTTCTTTTGAATCTGGGGAGGAAGTGCTGCAGTTTGTGGTGATGGATTACAAAGCTCGGCTGGAGTGTTTCTGACTGTGCTTCATTTGACAAGGAATTGGCAGCTCCCTCAAAGACTGTTTCAGCTCCCTTTTATTTCTCTTTTCCCAAGCTCCTCCTTTTGGGATTTCAGTGGCTGTGTGCACGGTGTGCAATTGGCATGCCAGCTAGTATTTCAAGGAGAAAAAAAAAGGGCATTTTAGGTTTTAAACTATCATTTGAAAAATGGTTAGTGATGGTGACTGGTTTGCGATTATCACAAATGCCAGTGCTTTGTAGCCAAGGTAATACTTTGTCATGGTAAACAAAACACCAAAGTGTTCTAGCCCATTTCCAGCCAACTTGAATGCTTTAACCAACATATTTATACATAAAAGTACAGTTCATGATTTACTTAACCTTAAAATAGGAAGCAATCCTATTACATTGGGCTTAATATCATCATTGTCGCACACATAATTACTTTTTGGTTGGATGGCTGCCAGTCAGTGGGCTGTGAATGGTCAGTTATAAATAACTTCTTTTTTTTTTTAAACCAATTCAGATTTTATGGTGAGACGTGCTGTTTATCACATCAATGTCTCAGCAGTCTGAGCTTCGAAAGGTGGATATAGTGAAGATCATACAGTACTTACCCAGTGACTAATACACATCTTTCTACTTATTATTGGTTTTTTTAAATATTTCTGGAGTTGTCTCACAGCCAGTAGTGTTAATTGGGTGATAACTTTTTTTTTCCCCTTGGTGCTCTTTATGTGGATCTTGTTTGGTTAAGGGATACATTGGCTTTCAAATTATTTTTTTTTAAGTATTTTGAAAGTTACCAAACATATTTTCCATTTCCAGTGACTCGTTACCTTGAGCTCACAGTGCATTCTTGCCATGTGTCATCTGCAGTGGCAGAGGAACCTGGGTGGGTATTGCTGATAAAATTTCACACAACTGGAAGAATCAACCATCACCTGTAAGATGGGCTGAGAATTTTTACACCCTGATTTTCATATTCTAACTTCAGCTGCAAGTTATTGACTTCAGGATGTCAAGGGGAAATATTCTGCGTGCGGAGTTGACATTTCAGCATCGTGTGTGCTGTAATTCAGACACGTAAGGGCCTGTGGCCCGTAGCTCGGGGTGCATTACTGTCTCCTCATAGTGAAATGCCACCTGACACATCTCTGTAGCAATAACCTCAGCTTTCTCCTCTGTTTAGCAGGTACTAAACATGCTTTACCAGCCCAAACTTAGCCCAGCCTGGATGCACAGCTGCTGTCGGGACCAGAACGGTGCCTGCAGACGTTTCATTTGTTTTGTGCTGGTGCTCATCTCCTGTTCCTTTTCCCTCTAAATGAACAATATTTAAAGGATACTTAGAAGAAAGATGAGAAAGACTTTTTATTAGGGCCTGTAGTGATAGGACAAGGAGTAATGGTTTTAACCTGAAAGAGGGCAGATTTAAATTGGATACAAGGAAGAAATGTTTCACAGTGAGGGTGGTGAGACAGTGTCCCAGGTTGGCCAGGGAAGCTGTGGCTGCTCCTCCCTGGAAGTGTTCTCGGCCAGGCTGGATGAGGCTTTGAGCAACCTGGTCTAGTGGAAGGTGTCCCTGCTGCTGGCAGGGGGGTTGGAACTGGATGATCCTTGAAGGTCCCTTCCAACCCAAACCAGTCTGGGATTCTAAGTCTCAGCATACTGCAGGAAAATTTATGAAACTTTGCTCTTTTGGCCATTTCCATCACTTCTATTTCCACCACCATTTTCTCTTTGACCCCATTGGTGTCCTTTCAAACTTCTTTGCAAGAAGGGCTTGCTGGAGAATTTCTTGTACAATGTAGCTCAGCCCAAAAATACTTATTTTTCCTCCTGTTTCTTGTATATCTGTGATCTTGGGGCTTCTCAACAAGCTATACAGTCAATTACATACTGACTTTTTAAATAGGCACCTGTAGAATCAGGTATGCTGATATATGAAATAAGAAATATGCTGATATATTCTACTATATCAAATAGTAGAGGTAATTATGGAGATTGAAGACAACATTTTAGAAAGGAATATACTTTTTAGAAACATTGTGGTGAGAGTCCAAGTCTGTTTAAATACAGAATATTTCTGTAGTTGAAGCCTCGAACGAGAGATTCCACTGAAATGCTGTAAATAACAAACGTGTACATTTTCATCCTAAAACTAAGTACTCATCAGTGGTAGATAGTCCACAATCCAGATCTTTAAAATATCATCAAGGTTTCCCTGAAGAATTGTTTTCAGAAAATCCCCACTTGCCAGGCAACATACCTGAGTTTCAAAGAATATTTAAGAGGCTTCAGTGTTTTAATTAAATTAGAACAAACCTAATTGTACTAAATCATAGATGAATATGTCCTTAATGTATTTAATAATAAGGTAAAATGTAAGTTAAGACTTGACAGATTACTTACAGAATCTGATGTGATGATCCATAGTAATTATAAGGAAAATGTGAAAATTGATGGATTTTTAGTGATTTGTCACCTATGTTCTTTATCTCTCAGACTTTGTATACAGTGAGATACCACTTTGCCCAGGCAGAGCTCGTATGAACAATAGCTGAACATCACTATAGGTAACCTTTTGATTCCTGATGCAAAGTGAGCAGGTTAACTTTGTTAACAGACAATTAGTGCCCCGTGGAGGAATGAGATGTACTGGAATGGTGGGGAGGTGTTCCGTTAAGAAAAAGAAGACACAGTCTTTGACTTATGCTGTGATCTTTAAAAATAAAATAAAAATAAAATTGTGTCTGGCAGGTGTTTATCTGTGAAGTTGATGTTTACCTGTAAAGTTGTATTGTTTTCCTAGAACTGTTATGGGAAATGGTGTTTTTACTCAGAAGATGACTAAGCTCTGGGTAAGAATTAGCTTTGTAATTACTGACTTCCACTGTTTTCTAGTGGCACGATTTTGAGCTGTGGCTGAAGCTCCTAAGAGCAGGTCTCCATCAGGATCTGCTGCTGCAAAATGATATGTACCAAAAGCTTTAAGTGCAGTAATCTAGTTTATTACAAACTAAAGAGTGCACAATGTGTTCAGAGCTATTATGAGATGAAAAAATAGCTATGGAGGAGATTGGAAGTAGGGCTTTGCTTTTTCCTTAACCATATCAATAATTACCTGCTGCCTTTAGTAATAAAACTATCGATAGAGTTCATCAGGTTTTTCTTTATTTTGTGAATGCTATTATTAAAAATATATTCCCAGGTGAATAGCTGATGACACATAGAAAGTATTTGTAAATAATCTATTAATAATTAACTCTTTAATAATCAATAATCTATTAATCATGAACTTTACTGCTTTTCTGCCTGCAAAATATTATTAATAATAAACTTTACTACTTTTCCACCTGCAAAATATCCCAACGGCTTCTTCACCAGGTAGTGGGCATCACAGCCAGCAGGCTGTTGCTTTCAGCTGATAAAGGCAGAGGCAGGTTGACTCTGATAAAAACGTTGATTTTATCCACATTATTTCCATAATTAAGAATGACAGACGAAGAAGCTCAGAAAATACTATATAAAGGCAACTTTGCTTCTAAATAAGATGATTTTCAGAGGTTTTCACATTGTCTCTATAGCTCCACAAGCAAAAGAAGAGTTTGTCTTATATGTGGTGTCTCAAGTGACCATGGTTGTTGTACAAGGAAACCATACTTCATGGTTAATTAAAATATTTCACCATCTGCAATTCCTTATACTAATGAAGAGGGAAAAAAAAGAGTGTATTTTTTTGCCAGAAATATTTCTTCCAGGCTTTTTTTTTCCTCCACAGCCTTTAACTGGAGGAGGTATTCTTGTTACATATCATCAGGTCCTATAATTTGTCATAATGCTACTCAATGGCTCATCTAAAAAACATAAAGGGACGTTGTCAAGGTTGTTAGGTGCAAAGTTTAACCTATGATACTTTTGAAAAAAAGAAGAAAAGATTGACATGAACTGTCCCCCAGAGCCCGAATAGAGCCGGAATCAAACCCAAAAGGATTTTCTGAGCAACGCAGGAGCGAGCACGTTGGTCTCTTTGAGTCTCTGCTTGTGAAAATGGTTCTGTGCTTTGGTCCTGCTCGTAGGAGGACATTGAATATACAAGAAACTTAACTCTGCGGCGCGTTAACGGGAGAGGATTCTTGTTCATTCCAGTTATCCTTCTGGAGCGAAGTAGGTCACGGAGACCCTGCGAGGTACAGAAGGGTTTTGTCATTTCAAGTGCAATGACACTTTTCATAGAATCATAGAATGGTTTGGGTTGGAAGGGACCTTAAAGATCATCCAGTTCCAACCCCCCTGCCATCAGCAGGGACACCTTCCACTAGACCAGGTTGCTCAGAGCCTCATCCAACCTGGCCTTCAACACTTCCAGGGAGGGGGCATCCACAACTTCCTTGGGCAACCTGTTCCAGTGTCTAACCACCCTCACAGTGAAGAACTTCTTCCTAATATCTCATCTAAACCTCCCCTCTTTCAGCTTAAACCCATTTCCCCTTGTTTTGTCATTAACTGCCCTTATGAAAAGTCCTTCCCCAGCTTTCTTGTAGCCCCTTCAGGTACTGGGAGTCCGCTATAAGATCTCCCCGGAGCCTTCTCTTCTCCAGGCTGAACAGCCCCAACTCTCTCAGCCTGTCCTCACAGCAGAGCTGCTCCAGCCCTCGCACCATCCTGGTGGCCCTTCTCTGGACTTGTTCTAGCTGCTCCAGGTCTCTCTTGTGATGGGGGCTCCAGAACTGGACACAGTACTCCAGGTGGGGCCTTACAAGAGCGGAGCAGAGGGGCAGAATCCCCTCCCTCCACCTGCTGCCCACGCTGCTCTGGGTGCAGCCCAGGACACGGTTATTGGCCTCTGGGCTGCAAGCGCACATTGTCTGCTCGTGTTCAGCTTCTCATCCACCACCACTCCCAAGTCCTTCTCTTCAGAGCTGAAGAGAAGCTTCAGCTTTTTGACATCTAGGAATTGTCACCTCCTAGCTCTTAGTCCTTACCACATACTCATTTTTTAGATGGTTGTAGGTCCATCCTAACACATCAGTCAATGCTGTTGAAGCCTGAGATTTTGAATGAGAAATACAGAAATTTCTACTTTTTTTCTTTTTTTTTTTTAAATTGCCTTTTTTGTTCTTAAAAAGCTTTGGAGAAAGAGGTGATAAAGATTTTTAGCTGCAAGTAAAAGGCACTGCCAAATGTCGTGCAGCCTCCGTAATGGTAATACAAGTCAGAAGTCCAGCCACTTTTGCAAGGGGGTGGGAGGAATGGACTAGGTTTGAAATGAGAACTGTGGAAAGGCTGAGAGATTTACTAGGAAAAATTCCCTTTAAATCTCTGTTTATATCTCAGCTGTATGTCTCTGGGGACAGGTTTCATTATTTCCCCTCCACTTTTGGGGTGAAACTGCATTCTAGGCAGGTCTATGCTAGATCAATCGGTAGGGGAAGGTTCTCCTCTTTGCCAGTTATAGGAACCTGAGAGCTTAAATCAGTTACTCATGATTTTTCAATACAAAGAGCGTGTTCCCATTTCAGGCAGGAAAAGCTGACTGTTGTTTACAGCTTTTTTAAAGGATTTTGTATCCTCTCAGAAACGTTTTGGCTTACCTGGGGAAAATGTATTTTATCGCTTCGGAGGGAACCCAGCAGATCAGTCTCTGGTTGATAGCCCTGATTTCTCATGAGTAGGCTTGGTGTTACCTACGATAGCACCACCTTGCTTTCACTTGGCTTTCCATGCTTAGTTTCTTCACCAAACCCATTAGATCTTGCCCACCAAGCAAGCAGTCCTGAACTTGGGTGTTACGTGCAGGTACACCCAATAAAAGAAAGGATCTGCGAGTCCATCAGCCTTTATTATATTTGATTGCGCGGTGTTTCGACAGTAATCTTGTGCTATTATGTGTCGTGGGTTTTCTGTGCCATCAATTAACTGCACGTGGAAGGGTGAGAGCCTCTGCTTTTTTTTTTTTAAGAGCGCTGATTGATGGGTTAGAAGAATACAGTGGGGTCATGCTAATACCTTACGGTGCCTGGGAGATGCAGAGTAAATAATTAAATGTTGTTAGTCCCACTCCACCTGCGCAATAAGGCACGTCCTCAAAGTTGAGATTATATAGAACAAGACAAGCTTAATTCCTCTGCCTTGACCAAACACACTGTAGTTCTCTTTGTTAATACACAAACTCAAAGCTTTTCACGGGCTTATTTTCTATAACCATGAACAATGGTTGAGAGAGTTTGTGTGGGAGGAGAGGTTAAACATAATTATGTGAATAATCTGAAAATGTTTAGGAAAGATTAAGTGCGAAAGACCTACGGTTCTCCACTCAAAAGGGGATGCTTGTGTTTTAAAAAGCATTATGATTAAGAGTGGAAGTGGAGGAAACAATTTAAGAAAGTGTCAATGGGAAGGAGAGTGAAGGTGATGACGATGAATGTGAATCAGTAGATAGAAAATATAAATTGTTGATAAAGGAAATTAAAGATACTAGAAAGAATTGATGGTCTGTAAAATGTGAGGTATAATAATGAATCCTGATTTCAGAGAGGAAAAGCAATACATTTGCTATCATTGGAAAGAATAAGGATTCACTTGAAATTTGTACTTCTAAACAGTTTAGCAACAGCTAAATATCTGTGGTGTTTGTTTAGTTAGTTAGTTAATTATTGTTATTATTATTTATATCTGCACAATATTATTTATATCTGCACTGTGGTCAGCAGTACTATGAAATTGGCTGAAGAGCTTTCTAATCAACTCTCATATAACTTTGAAGGGATCTTGTAGCAGTCAGAATTTTTTAGAGAACTGAAAAAAAATTGATATTGTAGCTGAAAAGAGGGAAGGGGTCCTGAAGAATCTGCTTTATTTAACCTTGTATTGATCGTGTGTGAAATAATGGGAAGGCTGATACGTGATAGGATCAGAAAATAATTTCCATTGGCAGAGTAAGTAACAGAGTTGTCTAAATCTCATACAGGGGATTGCCAAGTGATAAAAAGCAGAGCAATTTTTAGTGCTACGTTATCACAAATGTCTTTCAAGAGCAAATATATTGAGTTAGTCTTGTCTGATAATGTGAACTTTAAAAAAACCCCAAAGTTCTACAGGCACTAGAAAACTGGTCCATGTAATTGAAATGGAAAGGAGTGAAATAGCAAACCAGTAGATCGCAAGGAGCAGTTGTAAATGGGTATCCATCATTCAAACACAGGGGAAACTTGACTCTGGTTATGTTCTCAGACACGTGCTGTTTGGTGTTACAGGGGATTTTTTTCTTGCTTCCAGTGATCTTGGTCATCTCCATCCTCCTGTCTCCTGTTAGCAGGGGTGCAGCCTGTAAGCTTTTACCTCTCCAGAGGTCCTTCAAGCCTTCTGAAGAAAATTCTTCTTGCTACTTCTGCTTTGTCAGATCGTCTCCTCCTCCTCTTCTCTGAACAGTCTCACATGTGCACATGCAAACTGAGCTTTCGTCCTTCTGTGGCCAACTGGGAGAGATTTGTCTGCCTGGGGTTGTGTATTCTCTGTCCAAACTCACTCTCCTCTACCTTAAACCCCACCAATTGCTGTCTCCCTTCCCTGTCACTGTGACCAAGGAAAATGCCGTCTTTGAGCTCTGAAGTATGTGATCTGGGCTTCATAGAATGAATCATAGACTCATAGAATGGTTTGGATTGGAAGGGACCTTAAAGCTCATCTAGTTCCACCCCCCCTGCCATCAGCAGGGACACCTTCCACTAGATCAGGTTGCTCAAAGCCTCATCCAACCTGGCCTTCAACACTTCCAGGGAGGGGGCATCCACAACTTCCTTGGGCAACCTGTTCCAGTGTCTGACCACCCTCACAGGGAAGAACTTCTTCCTAATATCTCATCTAAACCTCCCCTCTTTCAGCTTAAACCCATTTCCCCTTGTTTTGTCATTAACTGCCCTTACGAAAAGTCCCTCCCCAGCTTTCTTGTAGCCCCTCCAGGGAGTGGGAGGCCGCTATAAGATCTCCCTGGAGCCTTCTCTTCTCCAGGCGGAACAGCCCCAACTCTCTCAGCCTGTCTTCATAGGAGAGGTGCTCCAGCCCTTGGATCATCCTGGTGGCCTCCTCTGGACTTGTTCCAGCTGCTCCAGGTCTCTCTTGTGTTGGGAGCTCCAGAACTGGACACAGTATTCCAGGTGGGGCCTTACAAGAGCGGAGCAGAGGGGCAGAATCACCTCCCTCGACCTGCTGGACACGCTTCTCTTGATGCAGCCCAGGATCATCTTTTCACTTGGACTTTTTTCACCACCTCCTATCTCAATTGCTACAGCATCTTTTTTCCTGGCTTTGATGATTATGGTACCTATTCAACCCCATCCAGACGCTGCTACAAGGGTTGCTCCCTAGGTCCCTTCCTTTTCCTGTGTCACCCTTCACTTGGTGTCATCCCAATGGTCTCCTCTGGTACATCATGTCAACGATGAGCTGCCGATCTTCGCTTTGAAGACCTATCACAATACCCGCTCTTTCTGATGGCATCTGCCTCTTAGGAACCTCAACATCTGTTTGTCAAAATGTTGTTCTCTTTCATGGGCTGACTGTAGGTGATCCAAATCCTACACTGGATTAGCATCAGCTTCCTACAGCCTAAAAATATTTGCAGCTTTACGACGGGCTGCGCTACTTTATATTTGCAAATAGTAGAGAACTGAGTTTAAACTTCACTTGTCTGCAGTCTAAATGGGCACTTCAGGTCTGGTGTAACCTTTAAATGCGATGGGACTGCTCGACCCTTTGGCAATCATGTAGAAGTTGTTTATCATTGTGGTCTAGTTGGACTGTAGTATGCTGTTTATTTAAAATTTAACTTTTTTAACAGTGAAATGAGATGAGGAAGTTATCATCTTACTGCTGCTACTGTCTGTGAACCTGCTTTTAAATCTAATGGGATTATGTCGGGGTTTAATTGTTTATAAATTAATTGTTTATAAGGTGGGAGCTGTAGTGAAGGACATAAATCTGACTGTGAATGGTGTGAATATAAAAATCTTTGGTCCATTGCTTTTTTAAATTGACAAAAGCAGAATGCTTTTATTCTTCCACTGTATGGTTGTTTTTTTTCTTTCATCAGGCTGGTTTTCCTTATCAAATATAAGTGGGTTGTGGTTTTGTGGGTTTTTTTTTTTAATATGAAAAATTAAAACTTTTGGATGCAAAGTTGAAAAATAACACAAGAGAAGGCCAACTCCGGGAAGCTCAGCACTCGGAGGGGTTTGCTGCTTTTGAAAGATGGGCTTGATAAAACAATTTGACTTCTGCAGGAAGTAGGATGATACCAGTACAACCAATGAGATAAAGCTACTATTGATGGACTGCTTAGAAATGGAAAGCATCATTCATTTCTCAGGGTGGGGGGGAGAATCCTGTCTCATGCTGCCTCAAAAGCAGCCACATCCCTCTCTCCCATCTGAGGGGAAAATGGGATTTACGGTACCCGGCAGGCGATGCGATATTACCCTCCAACATAACAACCGTGGCAGCTCCGTATGATGCTGCAGTTCAGATTTTGCCATCAAGGGGGAAAAAAAAGATAAAAATTAAAAAAATCTATAAACCATAGTGAGCTTTCTGAAATCATTAATGCCTTAGTTGTATTGATGATTTCATTTCGACACTAGGGAAGCGTGGCTGATCTACCTAGCTGCAAGCTGCAGCTTCCCGTTTTGATGATATTCCTCCTCTTTCTCACCATGTTCTCCCTCCCACCATGAAAAAAAAAATAAAAAAGGGGAAAAAAAAAAGAAAAAAGGAAAAAAATCCATCGAGTAAATTGATTTGGAGATCAGCCTTGATAAAATACCAGCATTCAGCCCCTCGCGACAGCGTGGCTGTATTGTTAGCTGTTCTTGATTATTTGGCTGCTCCGGCAGAAGCTGCCACATCAGAGTTGGAGGTGTGCAGAGATTAACTGGTGTCTGTCCAACCATTTGTCATACAAATAACAGTGCCAGGAGAGTGAAATACTATAAATCATATATATATATATATTTTTTTTTTTTCCCCAGGATTGAAACCTTTTATCAGTTGTGTCACTTTCATTATTCAATAAGCGATTAGTAACAGCCATTGTCATTTAGCACATTTAGTAGTTAACAACTCCGAGCTTTGGCTGGGAAGGAAGCCTCTGACATTAGTATCTGATGTAAATACAGGATTTAATATTTCTCTTTCCAGGCAAAATGCAGTTGTTACTCAGTGCTTTACTGAACTTAGACGGGAGTCTCTTCATTTTGTTGAGCCTCCTGGTTTTGTTTTATCACACGGTGTTTGTGTATGCCCTGACAAAACAGGCAGTCTTTAAAATATGCAAATATAAAATTGCATTCCTCCTTTTTTTTTCCTGACTTCTTCATTCTAAAGCTAATCACAGCATCTCCCCAGGGATTTTCTGCAACCGCAGCTTTTGAAAAAAAAAAAAGTCAAATGACAGGAATGATATAACCTTCGTGTAAGAGCAGCCACAGAAGTTAACCCTCGTCTTGTTGGATTTGTTCAGAGTTGTATCGGGGCAGATCACAGAATGTCAGGGATTGGAAGGG
>NW_010336497.1:0-833 GCF_000700745.2 Antrostomus carolinensis
CAGAATAAAAAAGTACAAAAAGAAAACAATTTACATTCAATGAGTAAAGATAAGCCAGGGTTATCACCTGGACATAAGGAAGGGGCAGAAGCAGAAATAATGTGCTGATCTTTATCCCTGAGCGATATACATGAAAATATTCCAGCTGTCATCCAGGTGAGGGAGTTACTACTTGTCTGCTCTGATGCTGGGATAACAGAGCCAGTAGCTCGGAACTGGAAGGCAGGGAGCCAAGCAGCTGAGATCCTTTGCTGGAGAAGGTGTCATTGATAAAGCACTTGGAAAAAAAAGACACAAAGCTTCAGCCTCTGGAGACATCTTATGTCAGGCATGAGGGAAATGCATCCCATCAAGGATGATGTTGTATTGGAACCATGGGTAGGCAAATGGACTACCATGAGGAAAGGTATCCAGCTCTTGAGGGAACTGGCTGTGTGGGGACTGGTTTATGATGAACCCAAGACAATGCACAGTTACCCACAGACCCAGATGAAGTCCAATGCACACTACCCACGTGGTGGAAGCTAGTACAGGGCACATCCACATCATGTGCCAAGTTTCTGGCAGTACTGGAATGGAAAGATGAAGAGGGATCAAGAGTATGTGAATGTGAAGAAAGCATCTCTCCCTCCCTTGTCTTGGCTGTGGAGAAACTGAATGAAAATTGTCCCATGTTGACGATAAAGTATACTCTTCACCTGTACGGAACAATGTCCCAGCCACTACAAGTGAGTAATCCACTGTCCAAAAGGGACATTACACACCAAGAGAGTTGTTTTGCTTGAATGACTATGGAGAAGATATGAGGGAATGGGGTGGAAACCCTGCCTTGA
>NW_010336498.1:0-3079 GCF_000700745.2 Antrostomus carolinensis
AAATAAAATAAAATAAAATTAAATTAAATTTTTTAAAAAGTCAAAACATAGTGGGTTTTAAAAAAAATCTACTCAATATAGAGAAAATAACTAAAAAATACTGAAAAATGCTGCAGGTTTTGAGGTCACCATGTCCCAACACTGAGCATCTGCAACATCTGGTGTCACCACATCTCAGTATTTGGGGCCACCACAACCCAAATGCTGCAGGTTTTGGGGTCACCATGTCCCAACACTGAGCATCTGCAACATCTGGTGTCACCACATCTCAGTATTTGGGGCCACCACAACCCAAATGCTGCAGGTTTTGGGGTCACCATGTCCTGTCACTGAACATCTCCTCCTCCTGGGCTGCAGGACACGGTGGTGGTTGGTTTCACCTCCTCTCCCTTGGCTTCCAAGTCAGGGATGAATTACGGTCACCCACCAAGGAGACGCTCACAACCCATCTACACCAACATCCATCACCCTCCTCCCCGACACCACCACTCAACCCCTCCATCCCCAACCCCACCTCATCAACACGCAGCTCCACTGTCACCTCCAGGAGATTTAGGGACACCCAACCCTTGGGGACAGGCAGCACCCACATCCCAACAGCACCCACATCCCAACAGCACCCGGTGGGTGTGAATCCTGCAGGTCCCAGCGCCGAGAAGGCGTCAGGCTGCCGAGGAAGTGGAATTTGGGATGAAACAAGAGCCTATTTGTAGATTTAATTTATAAATATATATAAATCTCTCTATCTCATATATCTAATCTATAAATAATCTATAAATTGCTGTATTTAGAGCCCTCAAACATTATATATTTAACCAGGAAGACAGGATGAGGCTCCCAGGAGAACATCTCCACCGTCACATTTACAAGGGACCTGTCTTCTCTTCCCCATCCTCATTTGCATGTGATAGATTAAAAATAATATATGAAAGCATCAATAAAATGGAGCTATTTCTCCTGTTTCTGGGTCTGAGGGATGGGTGATGGCACCATGAGGAGCAGGAACTAGAGTGCAGACCAGGCTCTGCTGAGGAGCACCAAGAGCAGCTCCTGGGAATGGAAGAGGATGGAAAAGACAAAAAAAAAACAACCCAGGAAAAAGGGAAAATCTCTCCCAGTCCTTGAAGGTCACACTGGGATCACTGTGGGGCAGGACCGTGGAGCAAGGATTCCATGGAGCAGGACCATGGAGCAGGATGACAGAGCAGGACCATGGAGCAGGGAGTCCATGGAGTAGGATGATGGAGCAGGACCATGGAGTAGGACCATGGAGCAGGATGATGGAGCAGGAACTCCATGGAGCAGGACCATGGAGTAGGTCCATGGAGCAGGACCATGGAGCAGGGACCCCATGGAACAGGACCATGAAGCAGGGACCCCATGGAACAGGACCATGAAGCAGGGACCCCATGGAACAGGACCATGAAGCAGGGACCCCATGGAACAGGACCATGAAGCAGGGACCCCATGGAACAGGACCATGAAGCAGGGACCCCATGGAACAGGACCATGAAGCAGGGACCCCATGGAACAGGACCATGAAGCAGGGACCCCATGGAACAGGACCATGAAGCAGGGACCCCATGGAACAGGACCATGAAGCAGGGACCCCATGGAACAGGACCATGAAGCAGGGACCCCATGGAACAGGACCATGAAGCAGGGACCCCATGGAACAGGACCATGAAGCAGGGACCCCATGGAACAGGACCATGAAGCAGGGACCCCATGGAACAGGACCATGAAGCAGGGACCCCATGGAACAGGACCATGAAGCAGGGACCCCATGGAACAGGACCATGAAGCAGGGACCCCATGGAACAGGACCATGAAGCAGGGACCCCATGGAGTAGGGACCCCATGGAGTAGGACGACATAGCAGGGACTCAATGGAGCAGGACCATGAAGCAGGGACCCCATGGAGCAGCACGATGGAGCAGGACCATGGAGCAGGGACCCCATGGAGTAGGGACCCCATGGAGTAGGACGACATAGCAGGGACTCAATGGAGCAGGACCATGAAGCAGGGACCCCATGGAGCAGCACGATGGAGCAGGACCATGGAGCAGGGACTCCAAGGAGCAGGACCATGGAGCAGGATCACAGAGCAGGACCATGAAGCAGGGACCCTATGGAGCGGGGACCCCATGGAGCAAGACCACGGAGCAGGAACCCCATGGAGCAGGACGACTGAGCAGGACCATGGAGCAGGATCACAGAGCAGGACCATGAAGCAGGGACCCTACGGAGCGGGGACCCCATGGAGCAAGACCACGGAGCAGGAACCCCATGGAGCAGGACGACTGAGCAGGACCATGGAGCAGGGACTCCATGGAGCAGGACCACGGAGCAGAATGATGGAGCAGGACCACGGAGCAGGACTCCATGGAGCAGGACCATGGAGCAGGGCTCATCCAGACACAGTCTCCACTGTCACGGGGCTGGGGACCATTGGGGTGTCAATGCTTGGAGGTGAAGGACAACATGGTGTCCCCCCCATAGCAGGACCCCCTTCTCCTCCCCTCTCACCCCCATTTCACCCTCCTGGTGCCACCACCAGTTCACTGCCATGACCTCCTCACCAAAAACCCCAGCGCGACACACCAGTGAGCACCAGTACCTCTCCCATAGCTTTCCAGAGAGCTACTGGTGCTGCTGGGATCCCCAAACCACCCATCTGTGCCATCCATGGTGGTGTGGCACCTCGGCTGTGCCACCAAAGGGCTTCGCCCAACCGGGTACCCACCATCCTGGTGGACACCAGGGTCTTGCTTCAGGGTTTGGCACCAGTTGGAGCAACTGGGGGTGAATCACTGAGTGTGCCAGGGATGGGGGTTGATGGACCGAGCTCACCGGCATCTTCTCTGCTAATTGGCACGTTACCTGTCGTCTTTTAGCCTGTAATTAACGTCTGGAGCTTGATTAGAGGAGCAGCTGGGGAAGGTCTCCCCAGGGGAGAGCTGAGGGGGGAGCAGGAGCTGCCAACTCTCCCAGTGCAAAGGACTGGGGGGACTGGGAAGGGAGAGGGACAGTTGGCCCAGCAGGATGATCCTGGGTAATGCAGGATGGTCCTGAGTGA
>NW_010336499.1:0-9759 GCF_000700745.2 Antrostomus carolinensis
CAGCCTGTATTTGTGCCTGGGGTTGCCTGACATATCCTTTGTTAGATTTGCATTGCTGCAAATTTTGCTGTAATAGTTCAGCACAAATCTCTGCTTTCATCAGGCTGTTAAAAAGAGTCTTTAATTACCAGCTGTACTTTAGATCCAACAGTAGCAACAATCTGCTAAATCATAGTGTACGTCACATCCCCTGGCTGCATCTGCTGGTTGAAGCCAAGTGGCAGTTAGGGGTGCTCGGAAGGTAGTGAGATGATGTAATTTTTAAATACTTTGTTGACAGTCTATGAAAGGCTGGAAATACTTATCGTCAGGAAATGGTAATGTAGCAGGCAGTGACTTGAAGGAAGGAAGAGCTTCATCAAGATTTTAGCCTGTTGTGATAACACTATTATGACTCTGCCCAAGAAGTCACTTAGGGTGGAAAAATAATAATAATAATAAAAAAACCAACCCTTAGTACAGAAACATTCAGAGACTTCCATGGGTATGATAGTTATGTAAGAGGAAGCAACACAAATTCTGTAATGAAAGTGAATTGTTTAAAATGGATGAGGACAAATTGCCACCTCACTGGGGAGAGAGGGAGGAGTTCTGACTCTCCACACAGGTGACCTGCAGCTGATGGAGATGTCAGTGTGTAGATCCCATCTATGGTCTCCACCCTTGGAAAGGATGCCTTTGCTATTCAAGAAGTAAGTTGTTTTACAAATAAATGCAGTATTCCAAGGACTGGTGTGTGCATTGGATGAGCCAGGCAGAGCATTTTGTCACTTTTGCTCCAGTAACAGAGTTCCAAGTGTTTGCTTGTGACATGTCCCCTCGTTTCTGCTAATTTTAACCATTTTAGGCATAGTGAATTACAGAACAGACTTCATCATCATCTTAAATTCTTGCATATGTAGTTCCAGATGCCTTCTGGCGTCTTTATTTTTAGTCTTAACTAATAAGTAAAGATGCTGCTGCTTTTAAGTCATGTAGTCAGAACACAGAAAGCACCGTGCTTATTCTCCACGGTTTGAGGTCAGGTGATAAAGCTTTTATTTCAGTATTGCACCATCTCTGAGATGGTTCAGCTACAGGAAATACAAATTCACGCTATGCTTTTCAATCTGATAGCTGTTTCATGTGACAAACATTTGTAGTGAGAAAGTATAATATAGCCCTGTCTTGAAAATACTGTGTAATCTGGCAAAATATGAAGTGAATAGTTTAGAAATCTTACAACACAGATAAACCTTGTACAAGTGTGGTAAGGCTTTTTATTCCTCAAGGAAGGGGAAAAAATTCTTAAATTATTAACAAAGTTTGATAAGCCTTTAGCTTATGGAGAAATTATTTAAAAGAACCTGAAGGCTTTAAACAATGGAAACTAAAAAGGTTTTGGGAATCAAGTTAAACCAGGTTGACTCTAACGTGAAGTGTAAATGTGCAGAATTCTGAAGAGCTTCAGCCCTGCATCCATCCTCCTGCAGCTCTGCAGTGTCACCCTTCAGTACCTGAACTGCTAGAATGTGACTTTTTATTGGAATGTTTTACCTCTTTTTGATTTTTTTTTTTTCCAAAGACCAGAATTGGGCAGTTTTAATACAGTTTAGCACAACCATATAGAAGAATTGCAAATAAAGCTGTTTAAAATGACTGAATCTGGAGAATACTCAGGCTTTTCTAGGAAAGAAAATGTTAAAATAATAATGTTCTTGATAATCTTCTGTTATGTCAGAAAACTACAATAGTTTAAAGACTAGCAAGTAACCTGCTAGTCAGGTTTGTCATGATGAGGGTGGATTAATGCAGTAAAACATGTTGTGGTGTGTGCAGTAAAATCCATCACAGGATTGGGAGAGCTTCTGAAGCTCTGTAGGCATTCTGCTGTCCTGGGAATTTAGGCAGAAAAGGAGCGAGGCATGAAATATGCATTTAAACCATCACAACTTCTATGCTTCCCTGACTTTATCTGAATTAAAACACTTAAATATTCTTGTTTACAGCCTTGCTTTCAGAGGTAGCTGGTGCAGTGTTGACATTGCTTGACCTAGTCCCCACTTGCCGTCTTCGGTTCTGCAGAGCTGCTGTTTGTTATTCTTCCCTAACATCAGTTTGCTGCAGAATCAGTATTTTTCAGGGTCATTTTCAATGTTTTTTCTCAGCTTTGCAATTAAATCTTTTGTCTCCGTGTTTTTAGTTTGTTAAACTATTGAGTCTAGGTTCTTTGTTGCTTTGTCTTCAGTGTCTGATCTTTGTTCCTCTGTCCTTTGCCTGGATGTTCCTGGTGATCTTAAAAACTTGATTCATGGCTTTTTTTGTTTATTTTCTAGATGATGAAAAAGTCCCTGGTTTGTTTGAAGAAGAGATCTTTGGAACTAGAGTGCTTTGTGTTTGTTGAGGAACTGTTACGATAACTTTACGTCCATCTATTGTAGTGTGGGCATGTCTTGGGGGAAACGGTTTGTTTCATTTTCTCCAGTTCATGGGTATTAGGAATCCACCGCATGTTGTGCGCTGTGTTACTGCATCATTCTAGCAACATAAACTGTTTGGGCAATGCTGACATGACTCAATTTGTCAGGAAACATCAGGCAAAAAAACTGTCAGGTTAGGGGAAGTGTGGCTCAAGTGATTGCTGAAAATATCCCAGTTAAGAGGCTCCAAGAAACCCCCTTATTTGAGCTGCAGAATTCACGCTGTTAGTTCTTTCCGTTTGTTTTTTTTTTCTCTTTAGGATGCCTGTTGTAGCATTTAAATGAGTAAATGAATACAAACACAAGGGGAAAATAGAATCACACTCTGAACTGGCTGATTCCCATCTTGCTTTGAAATGTTTTTGCTCTCTGACAGGTCTCTCTGTGGTACCAGGCTACTGGTTGTGTGCAGTAATTAAACGATGGGGTCTGCAGCACCAAAGGCCTTTCCCCACTTTTGATTTCTTAGTGCTGTGGGTTTTTTTTCCTTCTCATGGTACCTGTCTTTCTGCATTGAAGCTAAAAATACTTTTCTACTATTAGTTGTTAAATGTTCCACTGCTCCAGTTTGCATTTTCTCCAGCCCTTATCATAGGAAGAGACAGTCCAATGTGCAATGGAACTTTGTGAGTGTGGGGAAAAAAAATATAGTATTATTTATGTAATATTGAAACAGGAATGTTATCACTCTGCTTTACAAATAATTTCCCTACCCACTAAAGCAAGCTTTATCTATCTTTCCTCAAAAGGCCAGTGTGGGTAGTACAGAAAGGTTTCTGTCAGTCTACCTCCAAACTGAGCAAGCAGCTTTCCCTGCAGCCTTGCTTTTGTCTTGTCATTTTATTAGAGACCTTCCCAGTTCCACCACAGTTTAAAAACAATATGGTGACTGAGGCAATTTATGGATCTTTTTATTACGAGCACATTTTAACTTGAAGCAATTCATAAACATAAGTTAATCATTAAAGTGTAGGAATGAATGTCCTCTAGATGGCCTGATGTGTTAACGTGTTCTTGGTAGTGCCGTGCGTTACCTTTGCTCAGTATCTTTCTTGACAAAACCATTGGTGCTTTGTTCTCTAATTGTGTTCTTTCACTTATTTTACTGTGTTACATCTCAAGGGCTGTTCAGGACTTTTATGAACACCGATAGCACTTGTGTCACATTTGGAAGCCTTAACTTATTCCCATTTATTTCTCCTTTTACTCCCTTGTTGTCTGTGTAGCTGCACAGTCACTTGGACTCAGCACAGTCTTGGTCAGCTGCCAAAAGAGGCTGTGAAGACCTTCTACTGCCTTCTCCTTTGTGCTCGCATCATTCATGAAGCCACACAAAATGGATAAGGAAAGCTGATATGCTAGGAATTGGGACAGGAACCTTTCTATTCTTCTTTGTTCTTGTTTGGGTCATTTTAACTGAGCCAGTTTCCTGATCCAGTTGATGGTATGAGACACTGGAGCTGGCACAGGGGGAAAGTGGGACAGAGCAGTTGGTTTTTGGGGGGGAAAGTGGTCGGTCTTTAGACAAGCTGGGATGAGGCTTTGAGCAACCTGGTCTAGTGGAAGGTGTCCCTGCTGCTGGCAGGGGGGTGGAACTGGATGAGCTTTAAGGTCCCTTCCAATCCTAACCATTCTATGATTCTATGACTGCTCCTTTTAGGAGCAGCATGGATTTAGTCCAGTACATGCTGTAGTTGCACAGTCATTTTAAATACAAGTGAAATGAATAGAGGAACAGCCTGCTTCCCTTCCCTTTCACCCAGCTCCTGTTTCCTAATGTTATTCCCCTTTGTCGTCTAGCTTTGAGGAGCTGCCTGTCTGGATTCCTTTGTCAAATTTATAAGTAGTGGCCATTTGATATTCTGCAAAAAAAAAAAACCCACCAAAAAAACCCAAACAAAAAGAAAGCAGTGGCTAATTCCAGCATCAGGCAGGTACTCAGGTGCCAGGCATATCTTTAAGTCATCCAACAGTGATTTTAATGAGCATAGGATGTTCCCAATCCTTTTCCATCCTTGGTATCAATAACTTACGCTTTAATTTAGGTGATAGTTCAGGTGTTTAGTTTCTCCTTGGTTGGTCTCATGTCTTTTGTCTTCTGTTTTAAAGGAGCCCTTTAGTGTTTAAAAATCTTGTCGTTATGGAGAATTGAAGTTAAGACTCATATTTGTTCTGCAATATGAGATTCTTATTATAAGTCAGGGAGGAGTTTATAACCAAATATAAGTGCAGTTCATTGCTGAACCTTTTCTAGCTGCCTGATGCCATTTTTATTTGAGTTGGGGAAGGCAGAACTACAGGTAATGGAGCAAAGGTTATACAAGCAAAGGTGTAAAGGAGATAATGCTGTCTCCCTGACCTCAATCCAGTCACTGCTTCCATAGGTTTGGTTGGGATCCTAGTTCTATGTAAGAGTTTCTTTCAGAATTCCTTGTCTTTTATGATCTGGTATTTTTTTTTAATGTATATGAACTTTATTTTGTATTAAGATTACTGCTGTCCAAAGAAACCTGTTTTACTGTCCAAGGAAAACTATAAACTGAGTTACCTACATTAGTTATTAGTCACTGTTTCTGTGAACTTTCTCAGTGGCTTTATATTCTTTTAAGTCATTGACAGGAAGTAGTGAAATGGGCTAAAATGCATTCCTGTTTAACCTGCCTGGGTTCACAGAGCTCCTCCAGCCCTTCCTCTGTTGGACCCACTGAAAACACATTTCCATGCTGATTCCAAAAGCTCGGAGGAAGCAATTTGCATTTAATCAGATGTTTTGTGTATCTCTTTTCTTGCATGGCTGAGCATTTTTACTTTTTCTTGCAAGGTAGCTCAATGGTTTAAATTGTTTGTCTGAGGACTGAAAATAAGGATTTTTAGAACATTCTCTTCTCTTTATGGAAATTAATTTTTTCCCCAAGTCGGTTCTGATTGCCTTACGGGATTGTTATTGAACAAATTGGAATCTAGGAGGACCCCTGAGGTTATTTCCTGTGTATCTCATCTCCATGCTTGGTGCAGTGAAAAGATAAACTTACAAAGCAAAGACATCTGAAGGAAATTGTCTTTTATTGGAAAATCTTTAGTTTGCCTCTGACAGCTTGGGCTAAACTTTCCCATTATAGTCTAAGAGCCTGGCTGGTTCCTGGGTATCGCTGCTCTCCCGTCCTCGTTATCCTTTATGCTCCCATCTGCTGCTTCACTGCTTATTTATTTCATGGCTTTTAGAGGGAGCAGCAGTAGTTTGCAGCAGCAATAGTCAGGGGTTGGGTGCTTCATATCCCGTTTGCCCGCTGTCAACAGTGCTGCCACGTACTGATTCTACTCTTTGTTCCATAGGTGCGTGTCCTGCTCTTAGGGAGTTGTTCAGAAAGTCTCTTGGCTGATGGAAAGGTGAAGGTGCACAGATGGAGAAGGATGCAGTGTTTATACAGCCTGCTGAAAGCAGCAGCCAGCATTTAGAGAATCCATAGTAAGATAAGAGATTGCATTGAACACCATAAACTGTTGCCCTTCTGCTTTCTTATGCTTTGAGGGATGTTCTACGTGGGAGTTGGATGCAGCCTCATCATTATCCCATCATTATCCCATTATATATTGATCTGCTGCTGAAACAAAATTATATTTTGGCCAGACTGGAGATGCTGAAATGAGAGGATCCACCCGAAAGCTGGAACAAAAGCTGTAGAGAAAACTTGGTGGCACACTGAGCTGATACTAAAGTTAATTATCTGATCTTGTAGCTCACTTAAGGCGCACACAACCCCCCTGAGCCATTATTCCCTGATGCTTATGCAGTTGATATCAACAGAATTTTTGTAACATGTATTTACAAGGAGTGATTTTGAGTCTTTTAGCTTGAACTGCAGGGATGAGGAATGTGCCACAGATATTTTGAACTCGAAGGATTATTTTTGATATGGTAGCCCAGTAGGAGATAGTATCATCCAG
This sequence comes from Antrostomus carolinensis, assembly GCF_000700745.2. NCBI lineage: Eukaryota > Metazoa > Chordata > Aves > Caprimulgiformes > Caprimulgidae > Antrostomus > Antrostomus carolinensis. Next base: position 6,405 of record NW_010336499.1, read on the forward strand.
CTTCATGTCATATACCAGCAAGTCCATCCTCTTCATAGTTCACTTATATTTTTCTTTACTTCTATTTCTAGAGTTGATTTATACATCTGTTTTTTCCACTTGCTAGCTCCAAGACTTTTGCACGCTCTTCAAAACAAAGTCTTAAACTCAACTCATGAGGCTTTTCTTCTTGCCCTTCTCCAAAACATACAAGCTATGCTAGAACCAGAAGTGGTTTCTCTTCTGGCTGCCTGCTAGAGACTGAGTTGTGTAATCTGTAGCAATGCAGCTAAATGTACCTTTACATTTGCATAAACTCTTCAGGGATTTGTGGTTCTTTTTTCAAGTTTGATGCTATTCAGAGAGAACACTCTTATGAAAAAAAAAAAAAAAAAGGGTATGGAATATACTAGGGATTAAAAATAACTCTCCCTAATTTTATCATCTAAAATAAATTCATTTTTTTGGTGGGTAAGGTTAAAACTGAACATTTCTGCCAGCAGCAGCGGTCAGTTAAAAGAGTTCCAACTGTTCCTTTCGACAAAATGCTTTTTTATTGCACTGTGAAATAAAACAAGAAGTTTAGCACAGCATGGCTCTTAATTTTAACAATAAATCTAAAATATACTTTGGCTTTCTAAATTATTTCAAAATTTTTTCCTCTTTTGTTTTCCCTCAGTATTTTGGAATTTCTACACTGTGCATGATAGAGGAGAGCTGCTGAGCTTGCAAATAACTGACTTGAAATTGCTTTGAATAATTTTGCTTTTTTTTTTGACTTTTTGTACCTAATCAGAATTGATGTGACTGAAGTGCAAATCTTCATAATAATCATGCATTTACTGGCAGTGATTGGAGGAGCACCTTTTTGGCAATCTCTGGTAATTTTGTTCATGTTCTTGTTTTATCCTTTTTAATAATCTCGTAGACACCTGGAAGAACTACCTGCCTATAGTAGCAGAGTTGAATTTGTGAGGGGAACACTCACAAATTCTCACTTTTCTTCTTAAATGGAAATAAATTCTTGAGTTCAGGTCACATGGCAATCACTGTGCGTTCTGGTTTTACCAGAGTTATTAAAACAAACTGTTATTTTGTATCTTGTGTTTGCAGGTAGAAACTTATCAAATATGGCACAAACTTAAATGTACCTTCACTAAATGCCAGCTTCCTTTGAGAGAGCTGGCCAAAACTTGAATTAATATCATGCAAGAAGCTTGGAGGAGTACTAAATTGGGTTAAAGATATAGGAGAAATTTTTGGAGAGCAGTTGGTTACCATCAGTAGATAATTTGGTCTCAATGTGGCTGACAACTTTTATCTGTATGGTGAAAAAAAAAGTTGTGTTTTTTTTTTATTTTCCTGGTTTAAGGTTTGTTTGGTGTGTTTTTGATTGGATTTTTTTTTTTCCCTTTTTCTTTAGAAAATTTTCTTTAGATTAGCATCCTAATTTAAAAAACTGACTCTAATGGGCTGGCTGCATATAGATCCTGTAGATGTTCTATAGGCTCACCAAGCCATGTCAGCTGGCAGTTTATGGGCTGTCATTGACTTTATTTGCCACCTTGGGCTGTTGAAATAGCATTGCCCAGAGAAAAACATACATATTGCATACATAAATATAACAAATTTCTGGAAATAACATCTAAATCATTGATTTCCTGGAAGATTTTCCTTCCTAAGTATTGATCTTGTTTGTGTCGTTGATAAATGCAATCAAGAAATCTTGATTTTTTTCAATAAAACCAAGAGATGGTCAAAAATTATTGAAAAATGTCACCCTGAATGGATGAATTTCTAATCTGCTTCATATAATTTGAGAAATGAACCTTCTAACACTGTGGTTAATATCTAGAAAAAGGAGCTAACCTTGGCTACTCCAATTGTGCTACATGTGCTTTCAGGCTTAAAAACCCTGACCCCCCCCCCAATTAATTATGTGAACTGCAAAGTAAATATCATCTAAAGAGAATGAATGTGGATAGAACTAATTTGAAAAAAAAAAAAATGAGGCTACAAGTCAGCTTATTGGTGCCAAACTTTTCCAGAAAAATGAGTGTGGCCAACATTCCCATGAAGCTGCTGTTCTGCGTTACGAATCGGAATTTCCCAATTCATCTTCTCAGTTTCCTTTCCCTCTTTTTTTAAAAAAAAAAACAGGGAAAAAAATGCTGCCACAGCAACCTCTGGCACAGTTCACTGCAAAGTCATGTTTCTGTGAGCTTAGAAGTTGTTCCCTTGTGTTATTAAATAACTTAACCCTTTTAAATAACCTCTTAAATAACCCTTTTCAACAAAATCTTGCCATCTTTTAGAAGTTCTGTGTTGCAGCAGCATTTGGCTACGTCAGCTCCCAAAAGATTCAACTATTTTGAAGTTGCAGAATCACACAGAATTGCCTTGATTAGAAAAGACTTTTAAGATCATCAAGTCCAATCATTAACCTCATAAATTAATGCTGGATTAATGGAGATGTTTCTTCAGAGAACAAACTTGATCAAGATTCCCATGACAATTAAGAATTTTCCTTTTTCATTCAACTTGTGAGATTTTGTGTTTGTTTAGAGATAAATGTTATTTACTACTTGCAGAGCAAAATATATCACACAACCCTTCCTTATCCCTCTGTAGTCCTTTAAAATGTTTTATGTGACAGCAAAATCGCTGGTTTGGTATTTTTGGTTTGTTTCTATCTAGGGGGGGGAAAAGTAATGGAATAAAATGTGGTTGTATACTCAAACATTCCACTTTCTTATGCTGACATGTGAAAAGCAAAACAATCTGAATGGGCTGAATGCAGAATTGTGTATTTTGTCAATTGTTGCTTTCTTTTTTTTCATAAAATGGTGTGTACCTGTACTGGCTTCCTTCTTTCTGTCAGTGTAGATTCTCTTTAAAGAGTGTTAGAATGCTGTTCTGCTCCTGGAGCTCGGTAATTTCTGGTGGATGGTGAGTACGACCGCAGCTGAGATCCTCATTTGGAAAATGTGAGTAAAGTGAGCAAGCTTAGGCACAACTTGTTTGATGCATTGATTACATAGAGGGTTTTTTTTTCTGTTTGAAGTGAGAAAAGTGCTGCAATTACTGGAGTTTTATTCCAAAATTTAATCTTTAAAAGCATAAATGCTTCATGAATATAAAGCAAGGTTGGTTTGGGGCTGCTGTGAGTTGTTATTCCTCTTGCAGATGTGACTGAAGCTGTAGGTATGTACAGCTCTAAACTACAGCTGGGATCCAGTCTTGTGAGAAGGACTCCCACAGTACGATGAGTTGCCCAGCTGGTTGTGGTATTTGAGATGAGGAGCTGGCCAAGAGGAGATTCTGGAGGGACTGCCTCTTGTGTCCACTTACGGATGCCTGGTCTCCTACACACTCT
>NW_010336500.1:0-10986 GCF_000700745.2 Antrostomus carolinensis
CAATCCCTAACATTCTGTGATTCTGTAATTAAGGAAGGCAGGATCAGTTGAGGGATGCATGTATCATAATTATTATGTTGACAGGCTTTTTAATTTAAAATACACATAAATAACTGCTGAGCATTATTTTACTGTGGGCTACAATGCCTGTTTTAATAAAAATATTTTCTCCTGAGGCCAGATATAACTTCTGCAGGAAAGGCACTTTAAGGGTACAGCTTGAGTTTTGATGATTTCAGAACACTTTCAAATCACAGGGGAATAGGATTGCATATCTTATTTGAAAACTTGTGGGAGCTGCCTGACTGGTAAGAATTAATATATCTTTTTTTTTTTTTTTTTTTTTTAAAATAATGACTTGAAAAATCAGGGATTGCTTCTAGTTCTGTTAGATGTCCGAAAAGAACAAAACCAAAAATAAAAATACCAAACAAAACCCACAAACAAATGCAATTTGGGAAGGAAAAGTACTAATCATAACATCTGACCAGAAGTGTGTCCATTTTTACGTTAAGAAGTGATGGATTTTTATAGAGATTTTCACAGAAGTGTTTCAACTTCTTTGCTTGACTTTTTTAATAAAGAAATTGTAATCAGTTCCACTTTATTAAAATTGAAAGTTTAAATTTAATTACTTTGACATATTAAAAAGTGAAATAAATCAGTAGCTATGTATAACTATACATATTCTCTGAGTAAATGCATCTATAAATATGTTTAAGTACCTTCTAATTATTTAAAAATAGAAATAAATCTTCCTGTTGCTTCCTAGAGTATAAGGGTAATAGCTGATTAGTCTACAGGTTAGCTGCACAAGTTCCTTAGAGTAGAATTTGGCAAGAGATGAAAGCACCTGAACTCAAATGTCTGTATGTTAATGTCTACATATGGAAGGTGTTTAAGCTCTCATTAAGTCGATACAATGCCAGCCAATACACTAAATTGAGCCTAGAAATCCATTTAGCTTATCAGCCAGCCAGTAGCAACACAGTTCACTTGCTTAAGCATATCCTGGGGTATCTGAAAATGGAATTGTCAGGTGTAAAAAGACCTGTTGAAAGTCACTCAATTTTGGAGCAAGAGGTGAATTAACTGAGTGAAGCAGCTGTGCTTCCTGCATACAAATATAATTTAGGTGACTTGGTAACCTCTTGGTCTTCAGCCCAGTGTTGGGACTGAACTCAGCAGTTCAGTTGCTTAAAAATAAGTGTTAAGAGCCATTTGAGATGTCCTAGGGTGTATTAACAACTCCCAACATATGCTTTGCTGACCTGACTCATAGAACCTACAGAAAATGTTTTCCCTTCTGCAGTGAGAAGTAAACTGTGGGTTTATTAGTCTGTTGAAGGAACATGAATAAACTCAAGTAAAACACTTTAGAAAATAATTTTGTAAAATGATTTTTAAAGGTAACACTGTTCATACCATTAGAACTATCAAAAAAACCCCCTACCATCCCAGGACATAAATCTCAAATCACAGAATCATAGAATGGGATGGGTTGGAAAGGATCTTGAAGATCATGTAGTTCCAACCCCTCTTCCATGGGCAGGAACACCTTCCACTAGACCAGATTGCTGAAAGCCTCATCCAGCCTGGCCTTGAACACTTCCAGCGAGGGGGCATCCACAACTTCTCTGGGCAACCTGTTCCAGTGTCTCACCACCCGCACAGGAAAGAATTTCTTCCTAATGTCTAATCTAAATATAATATTTTACAGTTTATAGCCATTGTGCCTTGTCCTATCACTACATGCCCTTGTTAAAAGTCCCTCCCCAGCTTTCTTGTAGGACTCCTTTGGGTATTGGAAGGCTGCTATAAGATCTCCCCAGGGCCTTCTCCAGGCTGAACAGCCCCAACTCTCTCAGCCTGTCCTTGTAGGAGAGGTGCTCCTGTCCTCTGATCATCATCATGGCCCTCCTCTGGACTTGCTCCTTAAGTTGGGAGCCCCAGAACTGGACACAGTACTCCGGGCAAGGTCTCACGGGAGCAGAGTAGATGGACAGAATCACCTCCCTTGACCTGCTGGCCACGCTTCTCTTGATGCAGCCCAGGATATGGTTGGCCTTCTGGGCTGCAAGTGCATATTGCCAGCTCATGTTGAGCTTCTCGTCCACCAGTACCTCAAAGTCCTTCTCCTCAGGGCTGCTCCTGAATTAATCATTCTGTCCAGAACAGAGCATTGACACTTAGGGAAAACAGAAAGACAATCAAAGAAGGTTTTTTTTTTGCCTTTTCAAATATCCAAAATTAGAGTCTGCTGCTTGAAATTGTTTGATCAGTAAGCTTCTATCACTTTCCGAAGTTCAACAAATAGATAGATTCAGCAATGTATCTTGTGATAAAATCCTTATCTTTCATTGCATCTTTTACCCACTACCTTTCTTGAGTGACTAGAATCTGCCAAACCCCACTACTTTTCTTGAGGGACTAGAGTCTGTAGAAACAATGCTATGTGTGAATTAGTCCCAGTTGCTCATCCATAAGTATAAATAGTTAATTTTTAAGATATAGTGTCATTAATATGTGATTTCAAAGCTGATTTATTACAATAATTTTGGGAGTAGAAGTTAATCATCACTGAGACTTTGAGATGGACATTGGAAAAATATTCAGAGAAAAGAGAAATACTAATTTCACAGAATCACAAAATCATAGGGGTCGGAAGGGACCTCAGGAGATCATCTAGTCCAACCCCCCTGCCAAAGCAGGTTCCTTGCAACAGGTAGCACAGAAAAGTGTCCAGGAAGGTTTTGAACATCTCCAGAGATGGAGACTCCACAACCTCTCTGGGCAGCCTGTTCCAGTGCACTGTCACCCTCACAGTAAAGAAGTTTTTCCTTAAGTTTGTCTGGAACTTGCGGTGTTCCAGATTTTGCCCATTGCCCCTTGTCCTGTCACCAAGCACCACCAAAAACAGTCCAGCCCCATCCATTTGGCCCCCACACTTCAGGTATTTATAGACACTGATAAGATCCCCTCTCAGTCTTCTCTTCTTCTGGCTGAAGAGTCCAAGATCTCTCAGCCTCTCCTTGTATGGGAGACACTTCAGGCCCCTCATCATCTTTGTGGCTTTTCCAGAAAATCTCTGACATTCTTGAGCTGGGGAGCCCAGAACTGGACACAGTACTCCAGATGTGGCCTCACCAGGGCAGAGTAGAGGTGGAGGAGACCTGCTGGCCACACTCTTTTTAATGCACCCCAGGATACTGTTGGCCTTCCTGACCACAAGGGCACACTGCTGGCTCATGGCCAGCCTGCTGTCCACCAACACATACAGGTCCTTTTCCACAGAGCTTCTCGCCAGCAGGTCAGCCTCAAACCTGTACTGGTGCATGTGGTTATTCCTCCCCAGGTGAAGAACTCTGCACTTGCTCTTGTTGAACCTCATCAGGTTCCTTTCCTTATTAATTTCAGTTAATAACTTTCGAATATTCAGATTACTCTCTAGTTTACAATTTATTATCTCCTGGTAAACAGTAGAAATGGTAATCTAAGGATTGTAACGTCTGTATGTTATCATACTGGAGTTTCATCTGTAAGTGCCCATTTGTCAGACTTTGCACTTACTTTTGTGCAAGGGTTTTGTATATTCTGTGAGTATTTTAGTTTTCTTCAGGGCATTCCCCTGCACAAGGGCATGTAGGACATAGTTACCCATATTTCTGAGTTCCTGAAGAGCCATATTACATTCTAAGTTCCTGAAGGGCTGTATGTTTTGTGAAGCTCTCGGTGTGTCACCTGAGGTATCTATTTTCCACATACAGTCATCTTACCATGTGATTTCAGCAGGTCACAAATATCTGGATTTACCATTATCCTGTAGGAAACACACTTGTACTTGGTTTTTGGTTTGTTTTTTTTTTTTTTTTTTCCATTTATGAGTATGAAACTCATTTAAATAAACTCAGAAGCAAACATCCTTCTAGGCAGGGTATGCAACTGGTAGAACTGTGGTAGAAGATAGATAGGAAGCGGTCAGTGCTGAGGCTCTTTTGAGTATCACCAGTACTGGCGTTAGACCCCTTTAGAGTAGAACAGATACCATGGCTAAAGCAGAGACACCTGGTACAGACATTAGTCAACGTCTTTAAATAAACGAGTTAACTGTATCAGGAATTTAGCTGAGGGAAAATCCTCTGAATTTTGCTCTGTATTCATGAGGTTGAAGTGTCTGAAGCACTGTTTCTATTAATTATTCCTAATCCTTCCTCCTACATTTCTCTTGCTGCCCTAAAAGAGGATATTATGCAAGGTTGGGGGAGCCTGAACAGCTGTTGCCTTTTCTACTGAAGCTGAACAGCAACTCCCAGCTGTTTGCAATGTAAGGGGTAAAAATGGTTACTCTGTCACTTTAGAGGTCTTTGGAGAGAAAGGAAGGAGCTGAATAGCCCTAGGGTTTACAGAATGGCCTGTATTCCTAACAGTAGGTCCAGATTGTTCAGGAAAAGGAACTGAGAATAAGCAAAAAACTATAGGTGCTGGATTTCTTGTCTCAGCTCTAGCAAAATTGGACGTGACTGTATATTTTGGGCTAGCTGACATACGGTATGATTTCAGTGTTTGTTTCTTCCTTTTTTTACCTGTTTTACTGAGGGTGTTTGGGTTAAAAAGCCCTGGCTAAGGGTGTCTCTGTGCCTGGGAATCTCTAACACATGGCTTCAGACAGTTGTGGGTTTGTTGTTGTCTTCGTTGTTGTCATCATTGTCATTGCTCCTTCCCTGTTTGCAGGAAAGATACCAAGTTATTTGGTCTACAGGCCAAATGGAAAACTCCTCTTATGGAGGAGTAGATTTAGGATTTATGCATATCTATGTTTTAATCCCAGTTCCCAATGTTTTGCAATTTGAATTTCTTTAATGCCATCAGTACTTGTCTCTATAACTGAAAATAGAGTTGCAATATTTCTCACTAAATATTCCTATTGGATTTGTTGATCATTCTTCACATTTAAAAATTAATTTATAATACTGTATTTATGCTTGTGTCTATAATGTCCCTATGAAACATGAGCCTTTAAAAAAATGTCTTCTTTCTTTCCATGCCTGCTCAGCACAATGAAATTGCAATCTAGAATCCATCTTGGTTGACTTCATCAAAAGCATAATCACCAGTTAAAAAAAAATCTCTCAGTACAAATTCTGCAGTTTGTTGGTCAGTAAGTTGCTATAGATCATCTCTCTTTGACCCTTTAATTTAACAGCAAATTTAATTTAACAAACTGCTGCGACTACACAGGAAACATACATTACTTTGCAGTCTTTCCAGGAAGGATTGCCTTTTCTGAGATGAAAGGTTACTCCAGATGGAAACCACAAGAGCCACATGCTGAGTTAGGAGACACTGAGGAGTAGTTAAGTGGGAAACACCGTGGGAGAGAAAACCTTTAAAATAGCCTCAGCCTGTGAGTTTTGAGCTCTGCTCAGCACAGCCAGAAGACAGCTCTCCATTTCCCATCACAAACTGGAGCCCTTTTCAGAGTATGAGTGCTTCAGCCCTTTCTGTCCTTTTCCTATTGGATCAGTGTCACCTCAGTTTGGCTACTTTTCCAGGATACAGTTTACTTAATTTCCTTTCTTTATCAGAGGGGAATGAGACTCATGATCCACTTCTTTTGGCAGTGTGAATCAGCCCACGAATTGTATGGTTTGAGTTGTTCTGGTAGACCGCAGACCACTCAATCGCAGGTGAAGTACTTACAGTTAACAACATTCACTTCAGTAAGGAGAAGACCTGGAGGCTTCTACCTAGAAAATATGTGAATTACACTTCTATATAAATTTGATTCTACTAATTTCAAAATACATTTTATAAACATAATGTATATAAAAATTACAAACACATATCTGAAATATATTAAATATACTTTTAAAAATATTAATATTATCTTTGTCACATTGTCACATGAGTTCAGAACGTGTATCCTCAGAAAGCTTTGTCTTTTTAAGTAATTGAATAATCTTTCTTACTATTTCCGTTTTTTGATAATGTAGCAAGTCCTATCTGTTACTCTGAGGAATCTTCAATTTTGACATGTTCATTCATTATAAACAATTTTTCATCCAAAACTCCTCATTTATAAGGAATTTTGCTTTTGCTCATATGTCTCTAGGTTGACATGCCACCTTTTTCTTTAGAAGTCCCTATTAGCTTTAAGCTAGTGCTTCTGCTTTGAATCACAGTTCTACTTCCTTTTCTAATTAACTAAATAACATGAGAAAACTATATCCAGATAAAAAAATATCTGTGATAGATTTACAGCTTATGCAGCCCTGGTTCTCAGAAATCATCCATTTAAAGCTTAGCTGTGGTTCTCATTTCTTTTTCTTCATCTCTAATGTATAGCTCACTAACATCTATCTGATTTAGTTTGGATTGTTTCAAACCTAGTAACAGCATCATACACATCTTTGTTTCCTTATCTTCCTTTCCTTATCTGAGTTGCAACATTGAGAGTGTGTGTGTTTTCCTTCATTTTTATGAATACTAGTGTGCGCTTCCTTGCAATGAGACAATCTTGCTGTAAAGGGAGTTATTCCACAGAATTTTTCATGTGTGGGTGACAAGGTATTTCTCCAGGGTTAGATGTACAATACAAAGCAATAGTAAGGGAAATACATTTGCAATTACAGTAAAATGCATTATTTGTAGTATAATCTCCAGGAGTAACATAGCATACTATAATGCTGCATTTTTAATACAAGTGGAAAAAAAAACAAATTTTAGGCATAACTTCTATTACTATAATGATTTAGCACTTTTTTTTTTTTAACACAATGTAATTTCAGGTTCCATAAATACGTTGTACATTAAATTTAATTCCTGTATATGTAGAATAATTTTTATTATAACCTGATAAAATAAATAAAAATTACAACATTGTTTTATGCCTTCCTTATTCTATGCGGGAGATGCATAGATTTTCATTGTAATAACCTAGTCATTTAGTAAAATTTTTTTGAAAGTTCCACTAATTTCTTTGGATTTTTTGACATATTATATGTATTAACCATAAATGTCTGCCTTTCAAAAATTACTTTTTTGCTTTTCCTTTGATTCTTTGCTTTTTAAAGGAGACAGGTACAAAAGAAATAAACAGGAATATTATATATACAGTCTTCTCATTCTTTTACGTGTTTAAACTTGTAATACAGAAATGAAAGAAGATCAAATTCTGAATATCGGATCACTAAAATATTTCCTCTGATTCAGTTAGGGAACCTCAATATTGCATCAAGCTTTCAATCAGGATAAGGGTACACAATTAAAATTATGAACACAAGATTGTTATTGCTGGAAATGTGAAAAAAGAACAGGGTTTCCACTCTTAGTATATCATAATCTAGTACCTCTGAAATGATTTTATAGACACAAAAATTTAACAAAATAATAAAATATTACATATTATGTCACAGCATTTAAAAAACAAACAAACAAAAACCCAAAAAAACCCCAGCATATGTAGGACAACTGAGATTTCTGATGGAACCTAGAATTTCATTCTAACTGGTGATCATAGTTAAAATCCTAAATCAGATTTAGCAGAAGGACTAAAATACACAGTTAATTTTCCACTAAATTTGGATCACACAAACCATAAAGAAATGGTAAAGGCATGAAAGCTTTCTCAATCAGTTTGTATGAGCAAGTCCAGAGTATCATCTCCCATGGAATATGTGCTGTTTATTCAGGGACACTTCTGCAGCAGGAGACCTGTATGTAAACATGAACATTGTATTTAAAATGCATTTTGTAAAAAATAAAGGAAAAAATAATTATGTCTCAAAGTATATGGTTTTAAAAGTTTATTCAGGGGTTTTAGACTGTGATAGCTGGTCATACTTTCAGGTAATTCTAAGAGCAGAGGAAGGTAGTTGTTCCTGAAAATAATGTAGTTAGTATGATGAAGTAATCAGATTCATATTACTGAAGATTTTTTTTTTTTTTACAAAAATGTACCAAAATAGGAAACCCAAGTGAAATCTTTGTATTGATTTTTCCTAAGTAGCCATGAGAATTTTGAAAATAAATAGTATTTTTTTCCAATATATTATTATTTTAACTAAATATGGATATTTTGAAAATATTATATCACTTTATCATTTATAGAAGTTATTTAGTGGAACTCTTAGCTATGCTAATAAGGGTGAATTTCAGCCAGTTTGCTTGTCTGGCTTATCCTTGTCACGGGCAGACTGTGTAGATGTTCTGTACTTTTTATTAGGTTTATAAAGCTAAGTTGAAAATTTCATGGGGAAAAAATTAAATTATTTTTAGAATGACTTCTCATCGCATTATTTAGGGTTTAGACCTTTTGTTCAAAGTTAAATCATGTAAGCAAATTTTAAAATGAAAACAGTAAACCGTCATGCACATGTGTTAAAGCTAATAGGGTCAGTGATGCAACTACAACACATGGGTGGACTGCTTACAGGTAAAGAGTACCAAGCCAGCCTAGAAGAACTGTCATCCTTTTCTTCATCAAACTTTGCCATTACACATGTGCAGAGAGGAGCAATTACTGAGTCCCTGAATCTATTGGAGGAAATGTGAAAAACTGATCATAGTTCTCATTATTCATAAACAAACGCATTTATGTTGCATGATTTATTTTGTTACACATAATATCTCAATTCTTTGACTGAAAATAATAATAAGGGATCTGAGATAGCATTTGATTTTCTGAGGCCATATATTGAAGAACGAATTAGTATGCACTGCTTTTTTTAAAGTAATCATAAACATTTTGAAAAAAAATCATAGTCCTCTTTTTTCAGGTGTATGAGCTGATACTCCAGTGTTCCAGATTATTTGTAATGCGAGTAATTTTATTATATTATATTATATTTTATTATATTATATTAACTTTATTATATTTTTAAGAGTTACTAGAGGCTCTTGCACAGTCTAAAACTATCCAATTCGAACTCCACTTATTGAGGAAATTGTTCTGTGGCAAAACAGAAAGACCAATTGAATGAACTATTTTCTTTTAGATTGATCTGTCCATAAGGACATCACTAAAAAGAATTAAATCAGTTTTATGTGAAAAGCACCATGCAGATACATTACCGTTCAGCATTCTTCCTCTTATCATCTGAAATGGTTGGTTAGTAATAGGTAAGGTGCTTTATCATTATCTTTAGCACCTGGGAAATGGTCCAGTTTAAGTTCAATCTCAGTGAATTATAAAAGGTATACTAGGATTTGTGAACTTGATAATGGTATTTTTTGAGTGTTCATTACCACTGCAATTTAGTATTACTACAGAAATTGAGTTAAGAGACTAGTAGCCTGGTATCAGCTTTGGGATGTAATTTACAACCACAAAGATAACAAATCCACACTTTACTGGTGTGTCAGCAGTGTTTTGTAAAATGTACTTAAAGAAGCTAATTAAAATTCTTAAGCCCTCTTGTAGCATCATAATAATTCTCAAGCTTTAATCTAATGAACTACTGAAATGATATTTTACTGTAGAATAAACTCTGAACTGCTTGATCTTACTTAAAATTGAAATATAGCTGTTTCTAGAAAGAAATATCTGTAATCATGTGATTCGCTAGTGCTAAAAATGAGTTTTAGCACGACGTGAGTTTTAGCATTACAGTGAGTTAGACAAAGTGTGAACTCACATCATGTTTAATTGATCTATAGTTAATTTATTCAGAAAAGAACTGATCAGAATGAAAAAAAAAAATAATCAGACAGCCGTGTAACAGTAGGGAAGTGAATGTTCATTGGTGTGGGAGGCAATCGTTCACGTAGCAAGATAGCACATTGATAAAGCAATGTCAGATAGCTGAAAATTAGGTGGACTGGTACAGTATTATGTAATAGTATCTTTGTTGAAGTTAAGATACTATCATCACCTTCAGCAAAGATGTGAAGCTTTACTGTGAAGAAAAACGAGTACCAAAATAGAATATCAAGTACTTCAGTAGAACTTTATCACTTCATTTTGGTTCTCTGAAAATTTTATTAAGGGAAAGAATAAATCCTTCTTCTACCTTTAGATGTCATTTAGAACACACTGAACACTTGTTGAATCCCAATAGTCCACCCAGACTTGGCACAAGCAGTGTTTGGCAAGGTGCTTCCTCTCAGTTGCCTGCTTCTTGTTCTTGCAATATACTGGCATATATAGTGAAGAGATGATTTGGAGTCATTGTTAACTCATGCTCTAGGTATTTCCACCTTCTTTTATAAAAACAAAAACACCCAAAACTTCAGACATTAGGAGCTATAGACTTCTCTGAATAAATAAATCTGTTTACAAATTCATTCCTTTCAACCTAGTATTTTCATGAAGCTTTTGCTGTCAAGCTGTCCTGACTTTCATTAGATTTCCATTTTTCACCTCTATGTGTTAAGACTGTAATTATTATAGTTGAAGCCATAGTTTGTTTTTTAAATTGTGTATTGTTCTTGATAATCAAATCTTGTCTAGGCAGTTAAATGCAGCAGCTGATGTCATGTGTATTTGTGATAGTTCCCTTAAGTCTTACTTACCACCAAGATATACAAAGCTGTTTCTCCTCACGTTATTTTGCCTACTGAGAATTTCTCAAGGTCTTATTAGAATTCTGAGGATTTTTTTTTTCATTAACTTTTTTTTTTTTTTTTCAAGCTAGGAAGTCTTCGGTTTTGTCATTGTTGCTATTTCATGTTAGAAGAGTTGATGGTGTATCTGTCTGTCTAAAGGAATACCCAAGATACAGAAAAGGCAAAAAGAGCTAAGAATATGTATCCATGTTTGACAGTGATGCTTATGTTGAATGACTGAAACCTAGCTGCTTTTATTTTGGCATGCCAGATTTTCACCTGTTCCCTACCCTCCAATCTGTTCTTCTCACTAAAATTTAAAACTCCCCTCAGCATGACTCCCAAGTTCAGTCAGAAACCCTAGTTATGTTCCTAGCCACATCCAGTTGTATTCCTTCATGCAAAGCAGAAGGAATTGCAAGAAGTGCATTTTTTTTTCCT
>NW_010336500.1:11039-52920 GCF_000700745.2 Antrostomus carolinensis
TTGTGGGATTTTTTTGTGTTTGTTTTTTGGTTTTTTTTTATGTCTTCCTTTAGGATTCTTAAAAGCCATCTTAAACACATTGGAACTCTCCTTTAATTACCTTTACTTCTCAAGTATTGCTTACTATCTGTAATAGATACTATATACCACAAAATAAACTGTGTGCAATTTGGCAACAGTTTCTGCTGCCGTCACAATGCCATCTTTACAGAAGACAGAAATTGGAATATTGTTATTTGTGATGAAATCTTTCTCATGGAATAGGCTGGTTTCTCTTGGCCTGAGAAAAACCACAGCCTAAATGTACCACATGATAGTGGTATGTATCAAAAATAAATTCAGTCTTTAAGGAAAACAAATAAAAATTACAGTGTGTCTTTGAAAACAATTAAGGGTTGTTCTTTCTTCTCCCCGTGCTGGTGGGTGGTGGAGCTTTTCTAAGGTGAGGGAAAAATGTCCCAGAGAAGGAATAAATGAAAAGTAAATCAGAAAAGTTCATGGTAGTATTATACCCAATATGTAAAGTAATTACTTTAACAAGCTAATTAACTTTAATGGGCTGTCCCACTATTCTCTTTTCTCCTTTGCTGACCTGCCTATTGACGCTTTCTGTAAACTTTGTGCTCTATTAGCATAGCTGCAAATAATTAGAGGCTGCTCTTGTTGGTTAATCTACAATCTGAACCTGGTTTAATTCCTAGGAATTATAATGCAGTGTTCACAGTGGCAGACAGTAGAGAAGGATAGATTCATAGATATTTTTTTTCCTGCTATGAAGAGGTAAGGAAATACGGGAAACTGCTCAGATGAAAATGAGGTGTTTGGTGAAAAAGAAGGAATGGATGGTGTATCTA
Organism: Antrostomus carolinensis; assembly: GCF_000700745.2. Taxonomy (NCBI): domain Eukaryota; kingdom Metazoa; phylum Chordata; class Aves; order Caprimulgiformes; family Caprimulgidae; genus Antrostomus; species Antrostomus carolinensis. Next base: position 11,894 of record NW_010336500.1, read on the forward strand.
GGTTAAAATTTCAGCAATGATAAGGGAAACAATGGCAGCAACATGCTAATAATGTACTTTAATATACTTTTACATGCTGCTGGATCTTTTAAAACAGTCTGTAGATGTTACTTAATCAAAATTTATTGACATTTCATAGGGGTTAGGAAACTAAGGGCTCCTTTGGAAAGCCTATTTTTATGGGACACAGTAGTAATGATTTTACAGAGTTAAACTTCACATTAGAAGTGAATAAATAACACACAAACTTAAAATTCTTGAGAATGCAGTGGATGCAGCCTGTTTCAGAGTGAGGGATAACTCTACGCAAAAGAAATAATTTATCTTGAGTCAAGAAGTAGTAGACCTACCTGCCTGCAATAAAGAAAGAAAAAAAGGCTTGCATATATCGTGCTGTACACCATCTGTATGCTATGAAATCTGTTTTCAGTAATGTCTGACTCTTCTACAATATAAATATAATTTTTAGAACTCTGTATTTTCTCTTAGAATTAGTTGAGTTTACTTGTTATATTAGAAAAGTAAGTTGGCTAAGTGTAATATGTCCAATGTAGGCAATAAACCAATATGGAGAGCTTCAAAATACATGACAAATAGAAAAGTAAATTACTCATCATGTCAGCAATTAAAAATAGCAGGCTTGCTATCTAGCTAAGCTATTCAGTGTGCTAGCTTAAAGGTTCTGCCTCTTCACTGCAGTAGAAGTACCTATGTCACAGTTTTCACTGTTGCTAATACTTTCTTTCTTGCCAGAAGACATCTGGCTGTTAGAAAGAGATAAGCAAAACTTTGCTACTTTCACTGGGAACCCTAAAATATCCTCTAAAAGTGCTTGGGGGCAGGCTTGATTTGGGCAATATTGCTTGTCAGACTTAATGCTCACTTAGTATAGACCAAGACTGGTTGTCTAAATGAACAGGAATACATTCTGTTAAATTAAAAAATAGACATTTAGTATTGAAAAAGAACACAGAAGAAACTTGGCTCCTGGTGGAAGTGGTGTTACTGTATAGTATTGCGGAGACAAGAATCTAGTTCATGATAGTTATATCATTTAGCAATAAGGAAATTGAGTAAATTCTGTGCCCAAATTTCAAAATAAATAGACATTCAACTGGCTTCTAGAATATATATTATTATAAACAGCTGTTATGTGCTTGCATTCTGATATGAATTTGTCAGAAGCTTTCTTTTTCCCCACCCTACTGTTCACTCAAGAGAACCAACACAACAAATATTAGCAACAGACCACCTGAAATTAGCACTACTTTAATTATGTCTAGAATCGGAATGCCCATGGCATCTCTTTGGAAAATGTTTCTTATGAAGCTCCCCCCCGCTCAGTTTTCTCTGGCTTTTTCATTTTTCTGTGGCCACTTTTTGGTTTTTTTTTTTGTTTGTTTGTTTGGTTTTTTTTGTTTGTTTTTTTTTGTTTTCATTTGCAAATACAACAGTGCAAATACAACAGATATAAACCATTGAAGGGGCATGTCTACAAAAAACAGAATGCGTCTGTTGCCTAATACTCTATGAGACCATGTATTAACAGACTGTGTACAACTAAGTTTGGTTTTGGGACACTGTTTGATTTTGATATGAATATGTGTTATTTGAGCAAAATATTTACCCTATTGCTTTTTTTTTTTTTCCCTGACATTTGGGAAAGATTTTTCCCACTGAACCAACATATATTACTCTTCCTTAACAAACTACCAAACAGTAAATCCAGAGCCTGTGCAAAGTATGTTGTTGCTTTCTTTACATAGTAAAAATATAGCAGCTTCATAAATTTAAATTTAAATCAGTTTTAAGAAGTTTTGGTTTTTATTTCAGTTCTTCTTTGTTAGGTCAAAATTTTCTCCAACTAAGATGCGTTCAGCATTTTATGTCAAACTGTCATAGGTACTCTTTGTCATGTTATTTTGCTGGTACAGCCCAGAAATTGTATTTTGTTACATTATAATTTCAGAGCAGGGAGACATGTTTTGTGAAGCTGAGGTACCTAAATATCAATTCCTATTAGGTACAGTGATTGCGTGGTACTTCTCATTTAAGATTATTTTCTGGTAATTACCAAATAGTATTTGTGGGAGAACACCAAGTTTTTTCTGTTTAAATACAACTAGTATCTTAAATTGTTGTGTACAAACAGGAAAAAAAAACAAAAACAAACAAACAAAACCCCAAACAAAATAAAAAAAAGCCCCAAACAAATGCATTACTAGAAAATGGCATTGTTCCCCACTACCTTTATTACTGGGGGGAAACTTTATGGTTCAGGTGGAAATAAAATTACTTCTTGCCACTTTAAAATAGCCTAAACAAGAAATCAGAAGCTTTTACTTACTGATAGAACCATAAGTACAAAATAATATGGTCAACATAATGAAAACGTCTTAAAAATGTTGACAAGTCAACTTACTTGGCAAGATATACTAAGGATGTAAACACTGGCCTTGAGTATAGATCAAGGATTTTCAGAACTGATCCTAATTTGTTACTAATCAGTCCATAAAAATTCATCTGAAGATGCCTAGTCTTTTCAGTCAGATAAATACTGGGCTGTTTCTGAACGTTCCCATATTAAACATAGAAATGGACCTGGAAATATACTGCTACTTGTAGTACCTCTATCAAAAAAGGCTCAATTGAGATATTATTTCTTGTTTTAATAAAGTCTTTATTTTTCCTTAATATAATAGTAGTCATACTAATATAGTATATCATGGTCTAAAAGTAAGTTAACATTTCTGTTAGAAGGGGGTTATATATGTGAGTAATTTTTGATATAGAGTACTTTTATTCTAATTGTATTTCTTCCATAGAAAGAAGGAAGAATAAACAAAGTTTCGCACAACAAGTTTCAAGAAGAAAAGAGTTAAAAGAGAAAGTACATTATTATGAGTTAATAAAGAATTAAAATAGGAAAATAATGTACAAATATACCAATTAAATTCAATTTCAATGTACAGTGTTTGGGGTTTTTTTTTTGGGGGGGAGGGGGTGTTTTTGTTTTCTTTTAAAATGATCTGAAAAACAAGGTTTTAATTTAGCCTCAAATCTCAGCTGAGAAAAAGTGATAGAGGCAATATTATATGACAAACTCAAAGTTATTTGCTGACTGGAGAGAGCCTTGTTAACACATTAGGTCAGAGCACAGTTTTAACTAGCTTTTTTCTTAGAATGGCCACTAGAAGATGTTTATGAAATTGATATAAACAATAGGAAATATAAAGACAAGTTTTTTCCCTCCTTTACCTTTGCAGCTTTTAACAGCCATCATTCCTCAACTGAATGGTTCATTCAGCTGTCAAAGTTGAAAACTACTGATGTACTGCCCTTCACTAGTTCTTTGTAAATATTTATGGCATTTGACTTCCGTCACATCTTCTAGCAGTGAGTTCCACATGTACTACATGAAAATGCTTTCAGATATGATATACATAATTATAAAGAACTGATAAATCATAATAAAAATAGTTTGACTGTGGCAATGTCCTCCTCAAACTTCCTCAGGCTTTCTCATTCTCATTGAATTTTACTCCCACAAGAATGAAGACAAAATAAAAATTGTCAAAATTTTGGAATTACTTATGTTTAATATGAAGAAATTATGCCAGATTTTATATAATGTTACAGTATGATGTATAATGAGTTTCACACATCAGTGAAAACTGGGGAATTGAATATTGATTTCACTTGAGATTTATCTTTTTTGTTTAAGTTATGCAAAACCCTCCATCAGTTCTGAATTTGGTAGTCAGTTCCAATACGTCTTCTACCAAAGTTTTTGTCTCAGTCCTCCACAGATGATGACAGGTCTTCTAGATAGCCCTGACAGCAACTTAATGTGATAGGTGGCTTGTCTTCAAGGCACTGCTGAATCCAGGAGAGGTGGTAATATGGTTACATATGGTAATATTCAATGATGGGAACAAACTCCTTTTAATGCTGTTATAAGCAGTGGTACTATTTTGGTAAAAAATTGATTCATAGTGTGGGATGTATGTATCAGCCTCTGTTCAAAGTAAGGCACTGCTGACTGTGAATTGCACTGATTATGATGTGGGCTGCTGAATGCAAACAGGAGGAGGATAGGGTTATATACATATGCAGAAACACAGAGATACAGAGGTCATATGTATACAAACAGTCCCCATATTCAGGAGGTCTTGACAGCATGGGATAGTATGCAATACAAAATAAAGGGTCATGTAATTTGAAAAGAGTGTTTCATACATTGTTGAATGATGTGATGACTGAGACTACTGCTGTTCTGTGCTGTAGTGTTATCCTATTGAACATGGTGCTTGTTCACAGCTGCTGGTCATACTCTCGCCCTATGATTGAGTAGTCATGGGGTTGTGTTACTTCTGGAGAAGAGGTATAAATTAATTTTGAAATATAATACATCTATTTTTCATGTAGAAAAGTGGATGTGCATGCACGTATCTGTAGCACAAATCTGACAGACCTGATTCAGGCTAGAGATGTCAGAGAATCACTGGGCACAGTTGAGGTTTATCATTTCTGTGACTATTAGGTAAGCTACTGCCTTCTTTTAGACTGGAAATTTCTTCCTGTGCTTTCAAAATGAGTCAAGACAGTACAATTTTATGAATACATACATTTATGTGTACAGTCTTCCCCAAAATAGGTAAGGACTAGGTTATTCAGGAAATTATTCTAGATTGAAGTTCTTATGGTGCAGTAGATGATAGATGTCTATTATCTACAAGTTTTATAGGAAATTCCTATACATTACAGTGACTATATACAACAGGATATCTTAACAGGAATTAAGCTCCTGAGGCATCTTCCTTGCTACAGTGAAGAGATAATGACTAGTATTTCCTTAAATATTATGACAATATGATTCTTTGGGAGGACATATTGTCTGAAAAATTGGTGTGAAAAGGTGTGGAAAGGTGAATGTGACAGCAGCCCTTACAAGAAGTTACTGCAAGTATTTTCATTAGTGAGCAATAGAAAGATTTCGGTTTCCTATTTGCCAATATAGTTGTTTCTGTTTTTTATATAATATTCTAAGATAGATGTATAAGCAATATAAGAAGCAATTTAAATCCTTCTGATCTTTCTGTCTCACTGCCTTAACATATTTTGGATATAGATAACTGATCGCTCTTTTCTGCTCTGCATATGAGCCATGATTCTTGCATTTTGATTGTATTGTAACTCATTTTCCTGTTCACTGCCATGACACACACACCCTGGTGAGCAAGACATCTTGTAGATTTTGGAAATTGTTCAAGAACTGTAGGTTGAGCAGGATTCCAGTTATCTTTTTTTATAAGCTTTAGATGGTTATGCATAAAGTTATTTGCTACTGCTCACTGTGTTATCTTTTATATACCAGCTCTCAGTAAAGCACACTAGATTCTGAAAGGACAAAGGCCCCTGAGGTTTTTTTCTACTGTCAGCTGTAAGACCTTAGAACTGGATTCAGATTACTTTATTCAGATAATAACTGAAAGTTAAAGAAAAATAAAGAAAAGAAAAAAAGCAGCTACTTCTTAGGTGAACAATTTCTAAATTTTATAGAAGAAATCAAATTTACCCTAGAGAATTTGTTAAGAGATCGATATGAACACATTAAAAAATCTGCAGTTTTCAGAATGTTAACAAAAATGACTATCTGGATTATGTCAGTAAAAACAGTATAGCTGCAGTGCTCCTAAACAGAATATTATTTCTGCTGTAAGATCTGTATTTTATCATTGCAACTATTAATGATTACACTCAACTAGGGAAAAAATTTTAAAGCAGCATTTTATCTCAGAAATGCTCAATTACTATATATTAGTAGCAACAATAAAGTCCACAATTTAGTTTTATATTTGTTCAATTGTGAGCTTGTTTTAAATTTTCATTTCCCTTCAGGACAGCTGCCATGTTAACTTTTGGACTCTACACTTATCTTCCCTGGCTCTAGACAAAAGAACTCCTTGAAAGCTATGGAAGAGTGGCTTGCAGTACTCAGGGTTGAATGTCACTGTATTGAACAATAAAATCTAATTGATTGCTGTGTCATAGAATTTAATGTCCCACTTTTGCTGGACAATGAAAGCCATATATTGTAAAAGAAAAAAAAAATAAAAAAAAAAGATGTGTAAGGAATTATTGTTCTTTTACTCATCAGCTTGAGACCAGTAATACTCTTCCAGATGAAGAATATTCTATCCAGAGTGCCATGGAATATTGTCCCTATGTTGTTTGTCAAATATCAGAGCAATAATCAAGAAAAATATATACTAACACTTTTGAATCAATAAACCAAGATGTTCTTAATAATGCTTTTTTTTCTCCAAATATCATTTAAAAACAAAACAAAACAAAAATCCACAAAAAAACAAACAAAAAAAACCCCAACCCAAACTTGCCTTTGGATTTAACCTCCAGCCAAACACAAATATGTGTAAGTGTAATGTCCAATGTGACGTACAACCAAATACTCAAAAGAGGCTTGAAACTTTTGCACACAAAATTAGAATAATTAGAAAGTATGAAGAGGGTTGTCTTCAGAGAATTAAGTTCCGAGTTAGGTTGTGTCCCATGAGCTGAATTATAATAGCATTTATATGCGTTGGATCATGCTCAGGTGTTCATATTTACTGATCTGGTAACCCTAGCTCTTTCATTTCTAAGGTGAGATTCATCTCAAACTAATGTGGAAGTCTAAAATGCCTCAGATTATATGCACTCCCAAAATACTTACTGCTCTCCATTGACTATACAGGGAACCTAGCCCAGATGGAGACCACTGCACTGCCAACAGCTGTAATTAGATAAGATGAAGCCCATCTTTTTCTTCTCATTTCACCAGGCCAAAGTGCTTCTGAACATGCATGTAATCTTCTGCTCAGACAACATGAGAAACCTAAGCTCTATTTTAGGAGGGCATAATTTGAATAATTTTTGGAAAAAATATATGAAACTTCTGCTTAAATTTCCATTTTAAGCTATCTGATTATGGCCTTGTCAATGAAAACATTAATTGTTTAATGGAAAAAAGCATATAATATGAAATAATTTTATATTAAATTATAATAATTTAGTTTTAAATAGATCAGTCATCAGTGTTTCAATGTAACAGTTAATAAGTGCCATGAAAAGGGAATGAAAACAATGAGTAACATTTAATGAAACTTTGAAATTGTTCTATAATAACATAATCAAATTTTCAAAATTCATTAACACAGGCAAAGTAGTCTTCCTACTTTTCTCTTTATAATGATTTCGTATGAAACATATATCCAAAATACTTACTGGGTAATGTTTGCTTATAATACAATGACGTTAGTAATGAGCTTAATGAATGTAATGACTTCAGAGTGGCTCTATATAACACGATTATGGAACATAGTGTTTTATTTAATGTTTGGTTATTTCATTTTGAAGAGGAACTTTCACAGCATGCTCTCATCTATTAATGTTTAAACCTTCTACTCTCAGTAGGAAAACTGAGCAAATAAAAGTGTAACATTCTTAGACTACTCAATTAAAAGGATCTGAGTCATTGAAGTTGACAATCTCTTGCTAAGACTTTATTCTTGGGCTTATTCCCTTACTCATCTATATTTGTTTTCCTTTCTTACATCCTTTTTATACTTATCAATTTTGGGTTTCATTCAAACTATTTTCTTAGGCCTCGACTGACAAAAATATGTTTATATAAAATTATGTGGCAAACTCCTTTTGGTCCCTCAGGATTTAAGGTATTTGCCAAATTTTTCCTGTACAGCACGAACCTTCTGGATTACTCTTAGTCATCAGTTTTACTAACTCACCTGAAAGCAGCTCTGCCAGTCTCATTCAGCTTCCTAGGGACATACTCTGTTATCCTGAACAATTCTCAGGAGAGTATCTAGGGGTGCTGTAAGACTTGCTAAGGTGCTCCTATGTCTTTATAGTGTTAGAGTGAAAAAGAGCTCACCCAAATACTTATTCACTCATTTGATTTCATCTTATCCCAAGCAATGTTAAAGGTAAAATGCAAAAGAAAGTATTTATTCACAGCATCCAGAATAAACGAACATTTACATATGGTTATGGAAGCAGGTGAAGAAGGGAGATCTAATTGATCTAATGCTTGATCTAATTACTTTAAATGAGAAAACAAGAAATGTCTCACTCTCCCCTTCTCCCTTCCTCTCCCCAGTTCTGAGCCCTTTCGTGGTAGATGATGTTTGCTGTTATAAATAGTCTCTTATTTCAAATTCCACATGAAGAAGATATGATTTAAACTTTCTCTGTAAAACTGTTGTATGTAGTTATATCTTAGTTTAGTTTACATCTTATCTAGGAGGTAGTCTGGCCTCTCTTACCAAGCAAAATAAGTATTGTTTCACATCATTGGTAATGCAAATAGTCTTTTTAGACCAGCTGTTAGATGATGAAATTTTGTCATAATGGTATTTCCATATTTTTTACTGAATGATTTGACACACTTATGCATACATACACGCACACACACAAGTTTGCTTTTCTTCTTTAATTCACAAAAGAGTAGTTTGGAGATACAAGTTTTGTCCATGAAATGTCTAACTGTAATGGAAAAGAAAGCGCTTCTCCCAGGATAATAAATTGAGATTAGATAACAGTGAATCACTGTTGTCAAATGCATTGTAAACAGTACAACAATATATTTTGGCTATTTTCTTGGGGTTTTTTTCCTTCTCTTTTAAGTACTGTATGCATGAATTTTTCAACAATTTACATTAGATTCTGGTTTTTTGGGGTTTCTTTTCCAGGTTGACTGGTATGAATCTACCTTCTCCTGTTATCAGCAGTAAGAACTGGTTACGACTCCATTTTACATCTGACAGCAACCACCGACGAAAGGGATTTAATGCTCAGTTCCAAGGTAGGAAATGTATAAAAGTGCAGCAGAAATGTCCTTTACCTTTAAGCACTGCTAAAATGGTGGTAGAAATTTGTGTTTAAGTATCAGGGACATAGTGAAGAGCTGAGTCATACTACTGCTGCTCTTACACTGAGTAGCTGTTTCCCTTGTGTGATCAGGCATCTCTAGGGATTTACTTTTGGAAGAAGTACCTGTACTTCGCATTGCAGTTTGCTTTAAGTTGTATTTGCTTGCTCATTTTTTCTATAAAAAATTGGTTTGCATTTAGTCTGATCTTTGCTTTCTTTTGCATGCCTGGAATGCAACTTGCAGAAAGTTAATTCCACACAAAGGCATGTCCCTATCTAAATATTATCTTCCTTCATTACTCAAAATAAGACTTTTATCTGGAAGCTATGTTCATCATTTGGAAATTTAACTCATCCCTAGCATAGCACAAATCATATTTCAGGCTCGTGCACAGATTTACATATACAACTTTCAAAGAAGACAAGAGGATGTCAGTGTTGCTGTCACTTGCTGCTTATGTTCACTAAGATACTCATTAAAATACAATTTTTTAGAATGGAATATTTATTGATTTTTGTACTTCATAAGTCATTACTCAAGATCAAAGACACTGCAGTTATACTGAAAATAGAAAAGCTTCTTAATTTATGAGCTTATTACTTTTAAATTATGGGCTTACATAAGCTGTTTCAACTCTTTTACCCCCCACACCATCAAATCATTTATGACTTTAGACCTTCCCTTTTTCCTGAAAGTGTAGGGCTTGTATCACTTTAGAAATGACAAATACACTGCAACAACAATGTATTTCTGGTGACTGACATATGCATGTGATGTATGTAAAAATATTTAACATATATGGTTCTTTTCTCTTTAAAAAGATTTTAACAATTTTAGTAAATATATGTGTAAAATTCCATTTTATTTTGGCAATTCAACTCGAGTATGTATTCTCTGATCCTTTCAATTAACTTATTTTTACAAAGTTTACTGAGGATGCATATATATAATACCACTATTGGTGAATATGAATTAAATGCACTGCTTGTATTAACTCTGTGTCTTAAGCCTATTAACCAGAGATCACAAAAAATATTTGACTTGTCTTGCTGATGCATCAGAAAACTAAGAATCAACAGAATAACAAAAGAAAGTTTGGGATAGAGTAACCAACACTGAAAACTACTTTTTTGTTACTTTTCAATATTTCTTATCTCTAACCAAATAGTCACCATGGAATTAAAGCTTTAGTGAAATGTCGAGGGAAGTCATTATTTCCAGATGTTTATCTGTTGCTCTGCATAATACATCAGATATTGGGTGTAAGGGTAAACTTCACCAACATAAAATACTGCTCGTGAATAACAAATGGAAGTATCTTATTACAATTCAGATTCTTACAACTGTGCAGGTTCATACAATTTACTGTATTAAATACAAAAATATCTTGTTTGTATTTACTTGAGCCACAGTTTTCTATCTTATCAGCATTGTTAGCTCCTGGAATCCAGGGTGGTGAGCTTGCTGTGCACCCTCCTCACTGCCCTAAGGATCTTGAATTTAATCATTTTGTGGTCACTGCAGCCAAGGATGCCTGAGAGTTTCCAATTCCCCACTAGCTCCTCCTTGTTGGTGAGAACAAGGTCCATCATGGCACCTCTCCTCATCAGTTCCTCAACCACTTGGAGACAGAAATTGTCATCCACACATTCCGGGAACCGCCTGGATTGTTTGTGGCCTGCTGTATTGTCCCTCCAACAGATATCGGGTCCCCCATGAGGACCAGGGCTTGTGAACGTGAGGCTGCTCCTATCTGCCTATGGAGAGCCTCATCTCCTCGGTCTCCCTGGTCTGGTGGCCTGTAGCAGACCCCCACTGTAACATCACTTTTCCCTGCCTTCTCTTTCATCCTGGCCCATAAGCTCTCGGTTAGCTCCTCATTTGTCTCCAGGTGGGGCTCCAAACACTCCAGCTAGTATCCAAATACTATCCAAAATCCAAAATAGTATTTAATAACAATAATACACAGCCAAACCCATTGTTATTTCATTTTTATATCTAGCCGTGAGATTGTGTGAGTTACAAAATAACCCCAACAAACCCACACCAACCAAAACACCCCAAAAAACCTAACAGAAGAACCTCTGCAAGAAGCAACGCACACTGTTGCTTAGGGAGTTGCTGAATCGAGCAGCCCCATGCTCCTAGATGCAGCCAGAAGCTGGAACGCAGTGCTGTATTCCCAGTAGGCACACACAGAGCACATGTGTACACCATACGTGCATGTACTCTATTCTCATCTGGGCACACAGATTAACACTGACAGACATACTCAGTACTCACATGAATACAGACAGCACTGATGGCCTCATCCTGTTTCTCCTCTTTGGCTGTCCTCTCTGGTATGGAGATCTATCAGCGGGAAATAAATGCATGGACGATGTGGGTTCCCCCAGCAACTGGGCTGAGACACTCAGTCTTCCCAGTAGCTGCCCCTGGATCCCACACAGACACACACACAGGTGGGTGTCAGTCAACCCCCAGGCCACATGGGCTTCCCAGGTCCGGTTGGATGGGGCTCTGAGCAACCTGATCTAGTTGAAGATTTCCCTGCTCACTGCCGTGGGGTTGGACTAGATGACCTTTAAATGTCCCTCCCAACCCAAATCATTCTATGATTGTATGATTTAAAACTATTCATAGTTCATTTATTTGTTTAGCAATTTTTTTGAAATGTAGATCTAACTTGCATTTTTGCAATAGTTAATGCCCCGATTTTTAACATGGTCAAGAAAAACAGCTCACTAACATAAAAATTAAAGCAGTGTATTGGAATTAAATAGTTGAATGCATTAACTAAATATAACTTAGAAACGCTTGGCAAGCTGAATGTATAAATAAAACAATGTAGTATAAACGTATACCTAACTGGTGGGTGTTTGGATTTCCCCTTGAATCATATTTATCACATCTTCCATCAAGCCAGAGTAGAAGGTTAAAGAAAATTTTAAAATTTTAAAAATTAACAGGTATAGAGGGAAGGGTTTGGGGCTTTTTTTTTCTTTTTTTTTTCTTTTTTTTTTCTTTTTTTTTCCCACTCTTGTTATTTTGTTTAGATTTTTGATCTTTTCATATTGATTCCATCAATAAAAATAGTTATGCCTCAATCACCCAGTGAACCTGTGGATTTTTTTTTTATACTTTCTGAGTTTCTAGACAGAAAGATACCTGGTTTAAATGGCCCTGAAAACCAGCAGGACAAATTACAGTGCAATGACATGTTTTACCTTGTCTGCTTCATGTCTGCCATATCAGTATCTTTGGTCTCACGAAAATCAACGCTCCCAGCGGATATAATTGGACTCAGCGTTTTTTCTGCCTTGTTCCGTGATGGCATTGCCATAGGGGAAAAGATGTTACATTCACTCTGTTTTGAACTTCTTTTTTTCATTCCTCTGCCCTCACCTGTACTGATACAGAAAGACTATATATTCAGTGGGAGTTGCAGAGTATAGAATTTGTCTTATGCCAGTGCTTCATAAATGCATAAATTCCACAGAGGTTAAGTAACATTAGCAGTCTCACTATGAGATGAAAAGCTAGCACTTCCCAGCAACAGAGCTTATCAATATACACAGAATGACTCCAAGGTGTGATAATGAATCCTCTGCTTTTGCATATTTACAGCATGTATACTATGCTTGTTTAGCTTCCACTTATTCCAGAACAGGAGAAGGTTGGTTTAATATCTTTGGTTTTCATTGTAAGTGAAAAAGTCACAATACTTTTTTTCTAGACTACATAAAACTAATCTGCTTAAGTTAAATATTTATTTCAAAATTCCTAGAAAGAGAATAAAATAAGAAAGTTTCCAAAGCAAAATTTGATTAATGGTTGTGTTTCACTTTTACAATAAGAATCAAATCATCAAATATGCTATTTTTGGAAGAGTATCAGAGAGGTTCAAGGAGGTATAAAATATTTTGATCATTATATACCAGAAGTTACCTTTCTGCTGTGTTTGACGACCTTGAATAATTCAGGATTTAACAAATAGATAATCCCAAAGTCAAACAATGAGTATAATATAGGCTACTGAAATAAATGTGTACTGATGGAAAACCATGAGTGAAATTGTGTAAAATGAACCGCTCGGTAAAGAAGTTCTTTCAATTAATTTTTATGATTAATTAAGTCTCCATATAAGTATGTGTGACTCTGTCCTTCCTACACATTATTTAAAACCTTAGAAATGGTGTTTAAAATAAGATCAAATAATTTGTGGTATTTCCTTGGTGCATGGTACTTTTAGTCAGAGCTTTCCATTATAACTGTCACTTAGAGTAAATTTAGAAAAGAAAATTAGTAAAAGCAGTTAAATAAAAAATCTGGAATAAACTTATTTTCTAGCTCTTAAGTGACACTAACTATACTTTCTCTATAAATAGTGGGGAGAGACAATAATTTTTATTTTGTTGAATTTTATTATCAAGAAAGTAGCCCCGCCTTGATATGAAAACATCAACAAGTAGATAATCCACCATCTGTCTTGACCATTCTTTGCTGTAGTTAACACGACCACTGTTAAATATATAGTTCTGTGTTCTCAATTATATTAGTCTGGTTTGATCTTTCTGTGTCCCGTAGTGATACTATATTTTCCCTCAGTAGACTAAAAAGCCTTTTGTTAAATTTATAATTCCCCTTTTTGAAGCATCAAGTAGCCTCTCAGTCTCCTAGATAAACTAAGAAGATTGAGCTCTTTAAATCTCTCTTTGGAAGTAATATTCACCAGTAACTGCATTTTTATTGTGACTCGATGCTATTTGAAACCCAGTGACCACTTACGTGATTTTAGTTATTTTAAATTATTGGACTAACTAGTACTGGATCTACAGCTAATATTAAATGTAACTTTTTTCCCATGTGCTTATTTTTTTTCTTCCCCTAATTTTTCCTGAAAAAAAAAAAAAAGTGAACACATAGGAAATTAATTATCTAAATCACATTAAGCTATATGACATATATTAGGGGCATAAATAAGTGTTCTTAACTGTATTAGTACACCTGTCGTGGCTGCTCTAGGTGGACTACGCTTGTTTATTTATCTTTTCTCTTCCCCTGTTTTTTGTTCTTTCACGTTGTGTGTTTCTTCCTTACTTTGATACTGTAATTTCAGATTTCCCCACATCCTATCAGCATAGTCATTGCAGTATTGAAAAGTTTGAGTCTTTTATTTTGACTTGTTTAGATTTGAGTAAGAGTGTATTAAGCTATTTTCCCAGAACTTTGTTTAGTATAATTGGTTTACATTTCAAGGACACTTCTTCAGCTATGCAGTAAAATCTATGCAGTACAAGTCTAGAATGAGGTAAGTTCTCGAAGGATGTTTGTTTATGAAGCACGGAGGAATAAATCTTCTATTAAAAGTAAGATTCTTTTGGCCTAAGCTTCATGTGTGACTGTTGATTGTAAATAGCTCCCTTTTTGGAAATTAACTTATTTAACATCCTTTTCAGTCTGATTTTCAGTCTGTCTCAAACCTTGAGTCCCTTAATGTGTCTTACATTGGCAGCTGAGAATATAAAATATCCAACAACATTAATCACAGGTCTGTATTTTCTCATTTCTAAATTTATGTTGTTTGATCAAAAAGGAGAATTTTAGTCCAATAAAAAGCACAATAATTAAGTCATTATTTGACTTCTTACCTTCCCACACATTGAGTATGTATTTAACCTCGCTGAAAAAAACCTTTGATTTTTAAAAATTTATAGCTTTGTCCCTGTACTAGAATTAGAAGATATCCTTTATTAGCTTAATATTAGACTATAACATGTGATAAGGAAAGAGCAGGAGAAAACATTCAGACTGTTTCCTTCTGAAAGTGGCGTGTACATCCTCTAGGAGCTAGCTGCTTAAAATAGCTGCTCCTGATGTCTTTTTAAAATTAATAATCAAAGTAATTTGGCATATATATTGAGTTCAGCACATACTTAAGATAAAATTGTCTCTCTTCCTTCCATTTTTAGAGCCTCAAAGCTTTATCTTTTTCAGTGTTTCACATTAGAAATAATCTTTGGATTTATTGTTAGACCTGCCATCTCACACAGCAACATACATGCTTAAAAGAGATTTGACATCTTGTCTGTTTTGGTGTCACAAAATACTTCTTTTTTCTCAAAATTTAAAGCAAATCCCAGAAGTTGACTTAGAGTGACAAAAAGAATATATATATAAATATATTCAGAGCACTGGAACAGGCTGCCCAGGGAGGTTGTGGAGTCACCTTCTCTGGAGACGTTCAAAACCTGACTGGATGCCTTCCTGTGTAATTTCATTTAGGTTCCTGCTTTGACAGAGGGATTGGACTAGATGGTCTTTTGAGGTCCCTTCCAACCCCCAACATTCTGTGATTCTGTGATTTTTTTATTTTATTTTTTTTTTGAGCCAAGAAGGCCAACGGTATCCTGGGCTGCATCAAGAGAAGCATGGCCAGCAGGTCGAGGGAGGTGATTCTGCCCCTCTACTCTGCTCTTGTAAGGCCCCACCTGGAGTACTGCGTCCAGTTCTGGAGCCCCCAACACAAGAGAGACATGGAACACCTAGAACAAGTCCAGAGGAGGGCCACCAGGATGATCTGAGGGCTGGAGCACCTCTCCTATGAAGACAGGCTGAGAGAGTTGAGGCTGTTCAGCCTGAAAAAGAGAAGGCTCTGGGGAGATCTTATAGCAGCCTTCCAATACCTGAAGGGGGCCTACAAGAAAGCTGGGGTGGGACTTTTCATAAGGGCAGCTAATGACAAAACAAGGGGAAATGGGTTTAAACTGAAAGAGGGGAGGTTTAGATTAGATATTAGGAAGAAGTTTTTCACTGTGAGGGTGGTCAGACACTGGAACAGGTTGCCCAAGGAAGGTGTGGATGCCCCCTCCCTGGAAGTGTTTAAGGCCAGGCTGGATGAGGCTTTGAGCAACCTGTTCTAGTGGAATGATGGCAGGGGGATTGGAACTAGATGATCTTTAAGGTCCCTTCCAATCCAAACCATTCTATGATTCTGTGATTCTATTGTGCAGTTAAGAGCTCTTCATTCTTTGGCACGGCGTTGTCCTTACTAGAACTATTCAAAATACTGTATTTGCAGTTGAAAAATGTGTATCATCTTGGTACACATTGTTATCCATGTAACTGTTTTTCCCCAAATTACCTGCAAAAGAAAAAGATGAAGTTTAAATTACATTTTGAATCATTTTCAGAGCAAGGAACATTCCTCCAGACCAAGGAACATTACTCTAGACTTGATAGCTACTCTTTGTCAAGAATTATGCTATGCTCACTCAATGCCAGGTCTTCCACAATCCTCGTTCGAAGGCCCCACTGTCCCAAGCCTACCCATCTTCTAAGTTTTCTATGCTGTAGTGATATAATGAAACTAATGCATCTTCAATAAACTTCATATTTTACAATGCAAAAATATGCATTTGGAAAATGTTAAAGAAACTGTAGATTTCACTGATCTCTAAACCAGCTCATAGCTATACAGAGGGAACAGCAGAATGTGGACCTAAGAATTTAAAATAAAAGCATATGCACAAGTGACGAGTGACGGAGATATGTGAATTATAAGGAGTGATGGAGATATGCAGGTTTCAAGGAAACATGCGTAACCTACATGCAATCACAAAATCAGTTAGACTCATTATTTTGTATTCGGCACAGAATAAAAGCATTCATGTCATCATTTTTTTGCATGGGAAGAAATTAGACATCAAATAGTGGACTGTCAGTATTATCACACTTGCAGTTTCTTTATTATCTACCATGCAACACAAGAGTCCACTCAAATTCAGCTGGGTTATGGATAACAGTCAAATGATCAGTGTAAGAACTGTGGTTTAGAGATGTTTTCAGTACAAACTACAGATTTACTTTCTCTTCAAAACTGGAAAAGGCGATCAAATACTGACTTTGGAATAGGATTTTCTGATGAGCATTTTTATCATCCCACTGAGTGGCACTATGGAGATGTTAATGAGAAGAAACATAAATCAGCTTTTGACACTGTAGTTAAAAGACTATAGTTGAAGTGACATACAAACAAGGAACTAAGAATAAATCATTTTATGATTTATTTTTTAGAGACAATCCCTGCGTATTACTACTCAGTGTGTTCTGTGATAGTATATATTCATTGTGCAAACTGTGTTGATGCTGTTTTCCAGAACTGTGGAGGACACTTGCAGACACTGAAGACTTGATGTCTGCTGAACTTGCTTTATTATGATGTATCATGTATTGATAGCACAAAGAAGCTAAGGCAGTCTGTCAGGGCAAGTGGCCAGCTAAGTGACATGCAGAAGGTTCATGGAAAACAAATGGCTGTGCTTTTTAAACTTGCGAATCCTGCGTCAGCTTGTACACGTAGAATGAGAAAGATTTGTGTAAAAATCTATTGTGACACCAATTTATCTTGGGGCAGTACAATTTGTTCACTAGTACTGCATGCAGAAATGCACAGGGAGCAGGTGGAAGGCCTGATAATGACATGAAGTACTTTGCTGGATTGATGGAACAAGGTAGCGAACTGATCATGAACCTACAGCTTTTACAGGTAGCCATATAGTAGAAACATCTATGCCTGCTGTGAAGCTCTCTGGAGTTATAATTCTGTAAGTAGGGCAGATTTTGAAAGCTGATAGTGAGAGAAACACTGGGATAGTGTATTACACAGAATAATCTTGAGGCATGGAATACAGAAACAGCAGAGAGTTGGATTGTTTCAGTGAGTTGGTTTAAACTAGAGATCCAGTGGAAAATTGTAATACCTCTGTAAAAGTCAAGAAGTGGGTAGCTGAGAAGCAAAGCTTGCAAGACTCCTCCTATTTTATTGAGTCTGGGGCCTTGCTTTATTGAAGAATTTATTACAGAATTCCCTTCAGAAACTAAAATTAATGGAAGATTGAGAATGGCTGATTTTTGTTATTCTCAGAAATACTAAACTTTTGGAAAGAATTCATGATACAACATGCCATAGGGAACCAAAAGAAAACCCACAGAAAGCTAACAATCTATTTACTGTCTTTAAATGATAAGAAATAAATGTTTTAGCTATAAATAGAATCCAGAGAGAATACCGATGCTACCAAAGTGGAATTGTTGATCATTTATTCCAGAGACAAAAAATGGTGGTACTCTGGTAATTGTGTCTTTGGAGGAAAACCCTGAAAGACTGAGGCACTAGGGCAAAGCAAACATGTGCTTGATTGGACTGTGCAATTTGAATTTAGAAAATACTTTGTTTCACAACAGGAGTACTCAACTTCATATAAATCAGAGCAAAGAAACTAAAGCAAAAGAAAATTGCTGAATTCTGCACTGTACTGAGATAAATTTGCTAATTCCCATCAAGAATAATCCTAGGAATGTTACTGCAAATACTTCACTGTTTCTTACCGAATTATGCAAAATATGTAAAGCCAAGTGTCAATCTTTGTAATAGATAACTCTTCCACTGTCTCTCAACATATAAAATACTGAAAATATTAGTTTTTTTCCCTGTACTGTAGCAAAAACAGAACTGTTCAAATACATTCCTTATAGTCACAATGGGCTTAAGGCTGGACAGGAAAAGGGCAATATGCTGTTCCTCTTCACCTTCAAATACCTGTACTTGGGAAAAATCTGCAGTGAAAGGCAGCCAAGAGCTGAACTCAGCAGAGCAGCAGCAGAAGCAGCTTGAGGATGTAGCAGCAGATGATGTCAGAATATTTTAGCTTTGAGTGATAGCCAGTGTTTGAGGTCTTGGAGGTTATTTCATGCAGGAAGAAAAACTGGCAATATACTCATGTATTTGGGTAACTGAGGGAGTGGGGAAGTAATCCAAGACATACATGAGAACTGTTACAAAGAATGTGCTAGGAACAAACAGCAAGTGTTAGCTTTCTTAGTTATGGAATTACGCACAGGTATTCTCAAGGTATAACTATATTAGATCTAGAAGAGGGTAAATTAGAACAAACATAACACTGTGTTAACTGAGCTGTGTTTCTAGTATCTTACCTAGCTTTGATATGACTTGTGTACTGTACACCATTTACCTGTTTGCATACATGCAGTTAAATGTAGATGTAATCAATTAATTTCATATATTAGAGATCCTTCAAAACCCCACGAAGGTCTTAGTCACTTACTGTTTTTAAGCCAAATGACTTCTGGTTATGGGTTACTATTATAAAATAATAGAAAACAGGTTTAAAAGGATCTTGATAAGCTAACCCTGTATCAGAGAGGAGCCAAGTATATATGACTGTTGTTTTCAGACCTTAATTTAACATGTTCTTTAAAACATTTAATGGCTAAGATACCACAGCTTCTCCAGGTAATTTGTTCCAGGGCTTCATCACTCTTACTGTTAAAAAGCTTTCTTCTTGTGTAACCAGTCTCCCTTGCTACAGATGAAGACTGCAAGTTCTTGTTCAATTTCTAGTGGAACTGCAGAGGTATCTTTCCTCTTTGGAGTTCCCTTTTTATGTTTAAAGCGTATCAAAACTACTCAAAACCCTCTCTAGATTCAATTACTTCTGAGTTATGCCCTAAAAATGGACAATTAATTGTGCTTCATACCATCTTCACTTTCGGTTCACTTTTTCCATATATTTCTTCTTACTAATTTAGATCCCGTCTTTCCTAAGCAAAATTACATAATCAGAGAATAAGACTGTGAATTCTTGGTGTCAAATGCTAGGTGCCACATTGCATTTTTACACTTTTTGGCTCATTCATGATTAGTCAAGCAATATTAAAAAAAGAATTCATAGCCACCCTGAAAATATATAACAAGTAGATATAGACTTTTCATATTGTAATACAGATAATTTGAACTTCATCTTCAACAACAGATTACAAATTCTCTCTAAAACCTTGCATATCAGATAGGAGTAACTAAATTTTAAACAAATCAATACAAAACAAAAACTAATTAAAAATTAAAAAGCTTCACAGTGGGAGAAGCTGAGTCTGAAAATTTACTGTATCCTACCTTCTTATTGTCTGCGCAATTATTAATTAATTGCTAGTTAATTACTATCAGAGAAGAAAAGTAAGTTCTGCAAGGAACTCAACAATCTAAGTGAGTTTTACCTTTTTTTAGAGAAATGTCTTGGGATAATTTGATTTTTTTTTCCTGTTTAGTTTTACATTTCAGTGGTAATTTGTGGATGCATAGGAAGTACATGTAACTGTTTATTATAATTTTCTTTAAACTTTTTTTTTTAGTTATAGATTTTTTTTAATCTTTATTTAGTATTTTCTTTGAGCAGAACCTTGTATGATGATGGAACAAAAGATAAACATATTAGAAAGTTTTCCCTTATAGTACCAGCAGGCAACATTCTCTGAGAAAACTGAAACTCTTTCCTATATCTTAGAGGACTCAGAGCTGCCAACACTCTGTAGGGCCTCTCTCAGTGTATTTTCAAATATAACTTCAAATGAGGACTAATTACTCCATAGAATACAATAATGTAATAACCCACAGTAAGAAATACTTCATAATATATTAATATAATTCACAGAAAATTTGATTTCTTCCTTTGAAATTATACTTGAAGAACTTGTATATATTAAAAAAAATAGCTTGCAAGTTCTTCCTGTTTATACTCAGAGGTTCATTCAAAACCTCCTAGTGTAAATTGTAAATACATTGAATTTTCTTGAGAATTCTGAGAGTGTTTTGTGTGTATTTCTGATAGGTTGTCACTGTTTTCAAGGTGCATGTACGATTTGTTTTAAAAAAAGCAGTCTATCTTGTCTTCTTTGAATCAAACAAAAAACCCAGATGAACCATCTTTGCTCCAAAATGTTGTGTAATGCTTAAACTATGTCATTAAATGATTCAACCTTAATGGAAATATGCTGATTAATAGGTTTTTAAAAATCTGTGTGTTGTAAGACATCACAGTTAATTTTGAACATGAGCAATGCTCCTCTAAATCTTCTCCCTAATGATAAATGTTCATTGAGTTCTTTAAATCTCATTGTAGAGAAGGATTCACTGAAAAAGTATGTAGAAAAAAAAGTAATTTTGCCCTCCTTCAGCAGTATTTCTGATCCACCATTATATAGCTGATTAAAAAAGAAACAAAGAAAATTCCATTAGGGCAACTCTTTGCTATTTATTAATTTTGAAAGATCAGATATTCAATGAGTATTCTTTGAGCTAAGAAAACATTATAATGTTTATAATACATTATATAATAACTTGTTAAAAAAACCCCACCAAAACCCAAAACATTAAATCATATGTGATTTTAGTTAAAAAAAAAAATCATAATAAATTTGGACTAGGCATATATATATTATGTAGAAAATCTGACAACCATAAACAAATAATTTCAGTGAGGTGCAAATAACTCAAAATATGTTGGAAATCCTAGAACAAAACCATAATCTTACTGAATGATTTAAAAAATATATAAATCTTTCACTGTGCCTGTTCTAATGAAGTGATTTAACAAAGCTAATATGGGATCTAATATTTATGTGAACTTAATTTGAATATAAAACAATGAGTGTCATATATCTCTAATGTTTCAAGGAAGATCTAAAAATTGGAACAGAAATACCCAGTCTACATGGAACTGTGGAATGTCTGATTATCCAGGCTGATAGCTTGCAGAAGCGTGAATCTGTTCTCAGAGGTTAGTGCTACCATGACAAGCACATGGTGTATCTTGGAGTGTAAAGGCAGCACAGAAGTTCAGCTCCAAGGGTTCTCCAGCTTCAAGACTGAGGACAATGATGCCTTAATGATAAAGGCATCTATCTTTCAAAGGGATCTATAGGGTCTGGAGACCAGGTCTTAGGAGGAGCAGCTGAGGGAACTGGGCTTGTTTAGCCTGGAGAAAAGAAGGTTCGGGGGAAACCTTGTTTCTCTCTACAACTACCTGAAAGGAGGTTGTAGGAAGGTGGATGTCAGTCTCTTCTCCCAAGTAACAAGCAATAAGACAAGAGGAAATGGCCTCAGGTTGTGCCGGTGGAGATTTAGATTGGATATTAGGAAAAAATTCTTCACTGAAAGGGTTGTCAAACACTGGAACAGGCTGCCCAGGGAAATGGTGGAGTCACCATCCCTGCAGGTATTTAAAGACATGAAGATATGGTGCTTAGGGACATGGTTTAGTGGTGGACTTGGCAGTGTGGGTTAACTGATGATCTTAAAAGTCTTTTCCAACCAAAATGATTCTATCATTCTACGATCTACCCTCATGCCTGTCTTCAGCCATGGCCTGAAGCAAATTTTCAGACTTTGCATCCACGTTTACCAGTGCCTTTTGACAAAGAATTTCACATGTCGACTACTTCTTATATGAAAAAAAAAACCAAACCCTTCCTTTTATTAGTTATTAGTCTATGTGTAAAACTTCTTATTGAAATTTCTCTGAGTTATTTGTGAGCATTTTGCTTAAACCACTGGTGCTTTCCAGTAGGCTGATTGTCTTGGGCTTCCATTGCTTAGCTCTGTCCTCCTCCCTGACTGCATATCTTATCTCCAGAAGAGTCTTGAAGTTATGATTAACAGAAAAGATGAAGTGAGTTGATTCAGTTAGCTTAACTGAATGTTTAAGTGAAGACAACAGGAAGCTATACAAATTTTTAAAAGTAATAACTTCAAAGGTGGAAAGTGCTGTTTGTATCAGATGTTATTAACATAAACCCGTTCCTCTTTTTGTACTATTAAATGGCAAATAATCTTTGAAACCAGGAAAACCTTGTTAATGAAAGGGCAGTCAGGAAGTAGAAAAGAAGCTTCTCAGAATATGTATTAAAAGAGAATTTAAATGGTTACAAAAATGTGCAACTTAAAGTATTTATTTTATTTTACAGAAGAGGTTGAACTGGTTCACTCAAACCAGTTCACTCAAACCAGTTCAGGAAGGACAGGGTACTGCTTGAGAGAGTCCAGCACAGAGCCACCAAGATGATTAAGGGAGTGGAGCATCTCCCTTATGAGGAAAGGCTGAGGGAGCTGGGGCTCTTTAGCTTGGAGAAGAGGAGACTGAGGGGAGACCTCATTAATGTTTATAAATGTGTTAAGGGAGAATGTTATGGGAATGGAGCCAGGCTCTTCTCAGTGATGCCCAATGATAGGACAAGGGGCAATGGGTGTAAGCTGGAACACAGGAGGTTCCATTTAAACTTCAGAAGAAACTTCTTCACAATAAGGGTGACAGAGCAGTGGAACAGGCTGCCCAGGGAGGTTGTGGAGTCTCCTTCTATGGAGACATTCAAAACCCGCCTGGACGCCTTTCTATGTGATCTCATTTAGGTGTTCCTGCTCCAGCAGGGGGATTGGACTAGATGATCTTTTGAGGTCCCTTCCAATCCCTAACATTCTGTGATTCTGTGTGATTCTGTGCAACCACAGTGTTTAGTGATCTCTATTTCTCTTTCAGAGGCTGAAGAGTTTGTATTTTAAAGCCTATACTTGCTTAATTATTTTAAAAAGCAGAAGAAAATACTATGATGGTGGCATGCAAAAACTTACACACACAGGTACAATAGAGGCAGAAGTTTGGTGTAGTCTCAAACCGTCCTGTTTAACCTCATGGGTCCCTACGTCTCACAGATACCTACATTTGGCTGTTAAAGTTCTCCAGATATAAAAGCTCATGTCACCTAATGTTACTGTCTAAAATGTAGGGATCTAGCTTGAGTAAGTGTTACATGTTTCAGTTGTATTTTATGGAGAGGAAAAGGCATCTCCAGAGGATGACTCATTATGCCTTTCTTAGAAGGGCGTGAATTTCCCCCTTGAGGAAGCTATTTATCTTCATAAAACATACATTTTAGATGGCTCATCTTAAGTATTGAGAATCCCGTATCTAATGTTCTTTCAGAGACATACAGAATGCCTTTTTCTTGACATGTAAAAAATCTCCAAGGATGAAAACTGCAGGACCTGTTTCAATATTTGACTGTCCTAATAGTGAAAAAGTTTTTCATATATCAAGTCAGAATCTCTCGTTTCAATTTATGTCCATTGTATTTCAAACTAAAGCTGATGGGTATCATTTTTCCCTATTCCCAAGAAGCGTGCTTCAAGTAGGTATAACAAATATCTTCAAGAGTGAACTCCCACAAAGAATTTGAGTGATGATTGCCACTTTCACTCTAAAATAGGGTCACAAAACAAAGAAGAGGATGAGAGTATAGTTCTTTTCTCTGTCTGCTGCATAATAACTCAGTGGTTTTACCACTCATCCATGAATGTAAGCAATGTGTATTCTGAATCCTCCAAGAACTGCTCACATGTTTTACATGACACATATTAATAAATTGTAAAAATCATGCTGGCGGAGGAAACACAACTCCAGACAATATCTCAAATATTCATTACAAGACTTGTGCTGTTAACTTCCCATTAGATATGGAATAATTTTAACAGACTGGTTATGCAGCCTAAGAAAACATAAGGTGGCACTTGATGGAAATTTTGGTGCCTAAGTCTAGAAAGTAATCCTAAGAAAACCATACCCATGAGGTTCACTCTTTCAGAAGCCCTTCGGGATATTAGCCTTATTATCAGCATTGATGTCTCTGTATAATGTGTTCCTGTTTTAGAAGAAAACGCTACACTGCTATCAAATCCATTTCATGCCATGCATCTACAATTGAGTTTCAGTCTTCTTTCATCATTTGAACATGTGTTTTCCGGGTTTAGACATAAATGCCTGAACTTGCAATGTATTTAGCACAAAAAGTACTTCCTGCTGTGCTTGCCCAATTTCAGCACTTAAGAAAAGCCTGCTTCACTGCCTCTCTCTGAGGTTGCAAAAGCAGCAAAAGTCCAATGTAGAAACAAATACAATTAAATCACAATTTGTAATGTGATATTTAAAGATGTTAACTTGCTGTTCCTACCGCTGCACTTCTTAGGAATATTTGCATACAGATCAGTGTATAGTGAAGCAATAATAAAATTTATCCCATACACTGACAAAAAGTATGACTGATAATCTGTTGTATTAATTTATATATTTATATATAATGAGGTACAAATTGTTGCCATTTAAAAAATGTTTAAATTTTTTTTTTTTTTTTTTGTTTCTGTTTGTGTCTATGATAAATGGCTGCATTTTAAGATTATTTTAAGCACTGCAAGCTCTAGGAAAAAAAAAAAGTACTTAATATGTCTCAGGAAAGGATTACTGCTTTTTGTAATTTTTTTTTTTTTTGTTGTTACTGACATGCATCATGATGTTGTAATTAGCATTCTGATACACAAAGTCAGTAAATAGCCATTTTGCTCTTGCTGTTGTTTTTTTGCACAATAGTTTTGAATTGTCCAGGCTTGTTTCACAATTATTTTCTATATCTGATTTTATTTTCAATTGATCAAGTTGTTCCCAAGCCACAGAACTAATGAATTTCCTGTGAACGTGTCCTGCATTTTTACCCTTTCCTCCGACCATTGCAATTGAATTTCTATCCCATATATTCCTTAATGTATAACTGCACTAGCTTCTTCTCATGTCTCTTCCTACTTTGCTCCTGCTCCCTCCTATGGTGTCCTAACTACTCAGTAGGAGTAGGCTGGGAGTTATCAGCCATTCAGCTGGCTAAACAGAGAAAACAGATATTAAACGCTGCTACATATGTTCTCTCTCACAAAACTTTGTCCCTTTGAGAGCTTTTACTCTCTTTCTCTTTCTAATTCAGTTGAAATTGCCCTATAGATTCAAAAGGGGGTAGAAGAGCGAAAGAATGTAGCATACTGTGATCCTACAACATTAATTTCCTTAGAAAACTGGATTAAAAGCATGTCTACTACTGAAGAGTGAATCAAATAAAAACAGATGTGAATATCACATTTAAAGCTTATTGTCCTCAGATATGTACATATAATGTACCGTATATTTTAAGTAAGAAAGAAGTTTTAGAAATGTTTAAGATTTTGTCATATACAGTGGCAAACATAGGAAACCCATACATGTAATTAGGACAGGTTTTTATTTTCTTTGACCCTTAGGAAACTTGAATTCAAAGTATTGCGAATCCTGGTAATATCTGTTTAAAAAGGACATCTTCTGAAACATGATAAATGGTTATATTTTTGTAAAAATGTATTTGAATTATCACAGAAACTGCAGTTATATCAATCTGCTTGTAGGATTCCCATGTAGCTTTGTATTATTCTAATGTATTATTTGACTGCTATATGTCCTTTCTACAAGGTTTAATAATGAATTATCATACTTTTGTTTGCTTGTTTTCTCAGTGAAAAAAGCAATTGAACTGAAGTCAAGAGGAGTCAAGATGCTGCCCAACAAAGACAGTAACCACAAAAATTCTGTCTGTAAGTTGTTTATACCATTATCTTTAGTGACTGCATATAACTTCTGGAGTCCTGTTAAATATACAAATCAAAGAGAGAGGTGTTAGTAAGCTATGGTCATAAAATGGTTATTATGCTTTAAATTGTCACTGAATTAGAACTCCACTGGTAATACTGAGGGTGTAGAAAGCAGAATATGGTGGTGTAATGTCTGGAAAATATGGATATGTAGGAAAAAAACCCCAAACATTTCCTATATCAGGATATTTTCATTTATCAGGATATTTAGAATTCAGAGATGCAAGGTAAGTTAGCAAGTCCAGACAGAACAATGCCTTACAGACTTCATCAATTCAGTACTTGGGGCAGTGAAGGTATCTTAGCATTTTCTGGATCTAAGTTTATACTTTTGATCTTTTTTCTTCCCCTCTGTTAATATCACAGCTCTAATTCTTCCTCCTCCCTGCCACACTATGTCCTCATGACTGCTTCTTTCCAGTTCTGTGGTATAGCACAGCAGGGGTTAAGAACTGCTGTAATTCTCAGCTTCTCAAAAAGGTAGAGATCACATCACCTTCACTTCATTGCATGCATAGTGCACACTGGAATGACATCTGTTTAGTTCCCCTACACCTTTTCCCCCATATATAGTATAAGGGTAGAATCAAGATATCACCTATGGGACTGTGAGGCTGTTATTATTTTTGAGGATCACTTTCTCTGAGCAACTGGCAATCTGAGTAGTATCTTAAGAGCTCTCTCTCCATTAATCAGACCAGACTTGAAACAAGAAAAGTAAGAAGATTATTTTATGTTTTGGAAATCAGAGAGTCCCTTAGCCCCAAAAAATCCAGATGATAAGCCAGTGTTCACCCAAAACTCATTAAAAGTGCTTGTATAATGACTAAGATGTATTTGAATAAATTAATTCTTCATATAATAACACTGAAGTAAATGAAATGAAACTCAGACTGTATTTGTGTTATTGTGCACTATTCTGCAAGTACAGACAGAATGAATGTCTTGAAGGCTAATATCTAGGGGATATGGTTTGGTCTCTGTGTTTCAGCAGTGTATTGTTTAATGCAAAGTGAGTGTTTTGGTACGCTCATGGGAACAAAAGAGGCATGATAATTTTCTGCTTTAAATATCTCACATTGGTAGTGTGACACTCAAAAGGAACTTTTTATGCAAGCTATAGCAGAAAAAGTTGATCTATCTCTTTGGTGTTTGTATCTGAATGGGTGATCATTTCATTATTTATGAGTTACTTCTGGGAGCTGTGAGATCTCTGCTTACACTCTCAGAGCACATGCTGTCAGACATCACATTTAATTACAGAAAGTGGAAGTAAGACAGCTATGGAAGAAATTATTATAAGGCGTTCTGCTGTTTACTTCAAATGTAATGTCTTTTGTCTTTTTTGTGTGTGTGTGTGTTTTGACTTATGAAGCTTTATTACCATGTCTGACTTTTCAACATAAATCTAAGAAGTGTATTATTATAATTTCCTTTAGTTTCACATATCTGAAGCTTTTAAAAATTAGAATATTAAAAACAGTTGGATTCAAATGTATTTTGCTCCTCTCTAATGTAATGCTTTAGTGTTTAACCATTTTTTTTTTTTTTTTTGCTGGCAATTATGTAGATGGAAAAAAGTAATTGGGAATTCAACTTCAGAGGACTAATTAGAATGCCTATTACTACTATATGATGCCATTTAACAAATCTCTAAAAAACTTAGACCTCTCCCCATTTTTGTATGTTAGATCTTTTTTTTTAATAGTCTCTCTCTAGAAAACAGAACATTTACTTTTGCATTTTGGTTTATGGGGGGTAGATGGAATGTGAATGCTGTGAGAGCATGCCCTGTGAACCCCTAGATCTGCAGGTTCCCCACAGCTTTTCCTCCCAAGCACAACCTGAGAGCAGCGACAGAGAGCAATTTGCAGTGGCACAACTCTGTTAGCATTTAGGCAGAAAACATTCGCAATGTACTGATAATTCCTCATGGAATGCAGAACAGTAATTCAGCTGTGTATAGTCATATCTCATTCTTCTCATCCTGGACCTGTCTAGATTTCTGGGTGCTTTCTTTTGGCTGCTCTGCCATCCTCTACAAAAAGTCAGGTTGCAAAGCATGGCTTCGGGATATAGGTGCCTTTGTAGATTTACTATGGGGAAAAAGTAATTGTATCTTGTGTCACTCCCCAGGGAAAGAAGAGGGTTTTACTTTGTTTTTTCCTTCTTTGGTACACCTGAAGGAAACGTAGCAAGTCAGTTGGTTGCCAGAATAGTCCTGCCAGATAGTATCCTTTAGCAGTGGGCCAGATGCAGTTGAAGCATGATTAATTTATGCAAGGAAATGGGAAAAGGACAGGAAAGATAATTGAACTAAAATATGGTCCTGTTTCATCCAAAGTGTGAGCTGCCCTACAGAGGGCTTAAGTAGTGCACTTGGCAAAGTTTTGGAACAGTTAACTGGGAGAAAGTAAATGGACAGGCTGTTCTGATGGTTCCTTTTTCACAGTTGGTCCTCATTAGCGCTTAAGCTGCCATAAAAGCTGGCCAAATCCAATGCTATGCATATTTCCCATTGGTCGTCTGAAGCCAGTCCCTCAGAGGAGCAAGGAGAGCATTTTTGTTTATAAATCTGCTTAGGGGAAGCAAATCCAATTACATCTGGTTTTGTGTCCATCTGTTTAGTTGCAGGCTCAGTGTACTCACTTTTGTTCCCTTCTTTAGTCATTCTGATATGTACAGCATATTCCCAAAAGAAGTTACTTGATCCATCTTGCTACCATCACTCACTCTCATTCTAACGTGGAATAAGCCTGAAGACTGTGTCCCTAATGGCTGTGGCCTTTTTCTAAAACTACTATGACTATAGTTTTCATTGTAACTGATTAGACAAAAATATAATTTTTCATTGCTGGCTCTTGTATGAATATGTTTTCATGGCAATATTCCTGCCCAACAACTCTCTCAGAGGATGATTATTACCTCTAAACATCTGAGCATTACCTCTACAGTAGAGAGATTGTACAAGTAGCATCCTGGACATCCAAGAGACTGAGAGCCCTGATGAAGTTGTCCATGAGGACAGACTGTAATTAGACAGTCACAGTCCTTATAAAAGGCTCATTTTCTAAGCAAGTAGGAGACCCCTGTAGTTTATCTTTTGAAGCCTGGCCTATGATACATACCAGGTGGTTACTGCTGGTCATTCCACATGCAAAGGATAACAAGTGAGTACACGTCTTGATCTCTCCAGGACACAAGTTTACAGAATATTCAGAAAGCAGGGCCATAACTGCTACTTGCTACTCAGCATGTCTATGAATCTTTGGTCCCTGTGCAGCCCACAGCAGCCCAGGGGCAGAGCAGGGTTAGGAGAGCAGAGAGCCCTGGCAGTCCATAATGCCCCCAGACCTAGTGCTGCAGCCTCCAGGCAGCCTCCTGCTTTCAGGCCTCCTCATCAGCAGAAGGACAGAGCACAGGAATGTAGCAAGCTCACGGTAATTGCCAAGGAAGTTCACAGTGAGGTGAGAGCCATCATATAATGTGAAAACCGGAATGCTTGTAAGGTTTATGTGGTGCATGCAAATCTGCCAGTGCAATAACACTAGGAGGGGAAGGCAGCAGCGAGAATGAAGGGTCTGAGAGATTTCCAGCATTTGCTCTTGTCAAAATACAATGTGGACAGCGGCTCAAGCCACATGACATAGCAAACTTCAGGAAATGTCCACATTCTGGAATAACAACAAAGATAAACAGACAAAGTCTGAGTGATTCTTTAAAAAAAAAGAAAAAGTCATTCATATTGTACCATTTTAACAGTTCATAGTAATTACTGAATACTGAATGACTTAACCTTTGCAAAGTGTTTAGTGTGTGAACTACCATGTTTTACAAAGTGAGATATGTAGGTATTCACTAAGTAAAAACTCTTTAAACTTCACTAAAGCAATTTCAGGCTTCTGTAGAATTATTTGAAAATGTATTTCAGAATAGCAGAAAAACACGTTAAATGATTTAAAGAGTATGATTTTAGTGTAAGATTAATATATCCCCTGAAAACCTAGCTACAGTTTATCCAAACAGTTCTTCACCTTGAAGATGATAAAAAGAGCTATTTTAAGAAAATTATTTTTGCCAAGTAGAACTGAAGAACAAATGAATTTACAGACTAAGTATTGAGTGGTTGCAGCACATTAAAGTGTATTAATGGCACATGCTGTTGAAACTATAGTGATTAATACCAAAACAGGATTACATTACTAATTCTGTCTAAGAAAGAAAGAATGACAGCAGTCATTATTTACTTTCTTATTGGGTAACTTTGACAAAAATGGCTTAGTACATTGCAATATAAAGTTAAAAATATGTCCATGGCAAAATTTTAGGATGGAATTTTGTTGCTTACCCATATATTTCTTGTGTTTAAAATAAATTGGCAATTTAATCTTCTTGATATTTGACTACTGATAAATATACTTTGACAGAAGCAAAACAGTGACTAGTGAAAGTTTTGCTCTTCAGTTAATGAAAGAGTATTTTCCTTAGAAGGGCAATATTGGACTAAATAGTTGCACTTAATAGCACAATTTTCTGACTGATTTGCTCTTATCCCTTAAAAAAGAACAATTTAATTAAGAACTTTTATATTTTGAAAAGACCAATGCTTAGAAATCAATTGCAAAGGAGGGGGAGGGGTTGCTCCAGGCGCCAGAGCAGAGATTCCCCTGATTCCCCTGCAACTTGTGGTGAAGACCATGGCGAGGCAGGCTGTTCCTCTGCAGTCCATGGAAGTCCATGATGGAGCAGATGACCACCCGTATCCCATGGAGGACCCCATGCAGGAGCAGGTGGGAAGCCTGTGCTGGAGTAGGTTCCTGTCAGGACTTGTGGTCCCCATGGACAGAGAGGAGCCCACACTGGAGCAGGTTTGCTGGTAGGACTTGTGACCCCGTGGGGGACCCATGCTGGAGCAGTCTGTTCCTGAAGGACTGAACACCGTAGAAAGGACCCATGCTGGAGCAGTTCATGAAGAACTGTCGGTCATGGGAAAGGTTCATGTTGGAGAAGTTCGTGGAGGACTGTTTCCCATGAGAGGGACCCCATGCTGGTGCAGGGGAAGAGTGTGAGGAGTCCTCCCCCTGGAGAGGAAGGAGCAGCAGAAACAGCATGTGATGAACTGACTGCAACCCCAAGTTCCCATCCCCCTGTGCTGCTGTGGGAGAGGAGGTGGAAATCAGGAGAGAAGTTAAGCCTAGGAAGAAGGGAGGGGTGAGGGGAGGTGTTTTAAGATTTGGTTTTATTTCTCATTATCCTTCTCTGATTCTTTTGATAATAAATTAAATTTATTTTCCCCAAATCAAGTCTGTTTTTCCCATAATTGGTGAGTGATCTCTCTCTGTCCTTATCTCAACCCACAGCCTTTCATTATATTTTCTCCCCCCTGCCTAGTTGAGGAGGGGGAGCGATAGAGTGGGCTTTGGTGGGCATCTGGCATCCAACCAGGGTCAAGCCACCACACAACCCAATGTGCAATTAACAAACTGATACAACAACTGCTGAAGGTGATCTCATGTTAAAGCTCTAAAAGATAAAAACATTGCTATTTACTACCTTTTATAATAAAATTTATAGCTTGTCATGATTTAAATATATTATTTATTATTATTACATTTAATATTTAAATTATCTTCTTAATTGTTTCCCCATTTTTTTTTTGTTTGATTATTTTTTGAGACATTTTTCCCAAATTATTTTAGGAAGAATGAAGCACTGTATATCAATTCCATATTATTATTTTTAAAATGCACACATAAAGGAAAAATGTCCACCAAATATTCAAAACTTTTTTTTGGTACTTGTATTGAATCTTCAGAGGTAAAAACCCATTTCTTATTCAATATGAATTTTCACAGTCTATCACTATGTCAGGGTCAAATCACAATCAAGCAATACTGCTAATTGTTCTGACATTTTTTCAGTCTCCAATTTAAAACAAATAAACCAACCCTAAATCTATCTCACTCTCTAAAGTTATACTCTAATATTACATAAGTTTAAACTAATCTAATATAGCATCTAATGCTTTATCCTTAACTAATTTAAGAAATTTTGCATTGGTGATGGGATTGATCACCAATAAACACGATGATGTGAAATAAACCACCCGAGTAATTATAGGTGGTTGCGTATCAGAAGATCCTATGCTTTGGATCTTGTATGCTTAAGAGCTCTCAATATGCAGTCTGGTTTTCACTGTGAATATTTTACATATTACATGAAACTATATTAAAAAAAGATTTTAACTAAAGTATGAATACTAAGATAAAATACAGTGACCTTAGAAATTTAAAATAAATAAAAAAAGTTTTTTCCTGGTGGCAAGTAGATTTTGTCTGCTGAAATTCCTCAGACCTGTACCCCTTCAAGCAAGCATGAACTTAAAAACACTAGAGAAATAAATGTAGCATAAATGTATCTCCTTGATTGGTCTCACTGTCAGCTAAAACAAGTAAAGAAATATCAAAATCTTGTCAGCTTTCAAACTTGCTTTTGTTCTATGACACACAGTAATGTTTGTAAGTTTTTTGAACAAGACTTTGGGAGGTTGTTTGCCCTGTTCTGACACGCAGGTGATCAGTTTGCTGTTGCTTCTGGGAAAAAGCAAAGGAACAAAGAAAGAAGGACAACATATCAAGACAACTACTTTACTGATTTTTTGGGAGGAAAATGCACCGGCATTGTGTTTTATGATATTACCTGCTTTGTGGAAATTTATACCTATGGATCTTAGGATTTCCTTTTACAAATACTACTGTCGTTTAAAAACTTCTGTTTCCTGGGCTCTTCATAAAGCATTGCAACACAAGGGTGAAAAGTGTCAGGATTCATCTGTAGCTCTTTTCTGACCTTTGATGAGCATCTGTTCAGCGTCTTCTGTGTTTAGTGGCAGATATACCACTTCTCTCATGAGGAAAACAGAGAACTTTGTCTAAAACTTCTTCTCCAAGGAATGAATTTGAAATGGCTATTTCCAAGATAGAGATTCCACAGAGGAAGCTAAATCAGAAGACTGTTGTGTGCTAAGATCAGTATGGAGGTGCCTCTTTCCTATTAGTTTCTATAGGAATTCTCTCTCAAGATCTTGGTGTTCTCAATGGGAGTTACTCTGTGCTTGTGTTGTATGCATTACATTAATTTTACAGGCACTGAAAGCATTCTTTTTTGTAAGTACCCAATCAGAAACCTCCTAAATGCCTACACATTATCATAAACTCTCTAGCTTTTTCAAATCCCACAGCTTGAAAAGGAAAGCATATTTCAAATTTGTGTTTATATTGTACATCTCTTCAAATGAGAGAAAGGATTATTCATAACTTACTGATGTATTAATTACAAGGTTAGGAAACACAAGGCTTAAATAACTAATAAATTTGTGGGCCTAGCATGACTGCAAATATCAAATTTTATTTCAAAAACTTTTTAGAGAAATGCTGAGCATATGTTAAATGTTCAGTTAAAAAAATAAAAAAGAAAGAAGTAATACTTAAAACACTAGGACTTCTATACAACAGGTTAAGGGATGGATCCTGGAATATTTACTATTAAAATTATCCTTTTAATCTATGTATATGTATGCATACAAATGTAGATAAATAGTATACACATAGTATTCCATTTACCATATGCCTAATAAGAAATTAATGACTATTTCTCCTTTTACTGAGTATTATAGTATGAAATTGGGCAGTAGGAAAAAATAATTGCAACATTAACCTCTAACAGTTTTATAAAGCTTTAATAAAACAGGAGACATAATTAGTCTGATATATTTTGTTCTATCACAGAATGTAACAATACAGAGTTGCCCAAGTGTTAAAGAATTTAGGCTCTTCAGAGAAGATGAGTATCCCTATGCAGTTAAATTCTACAGTGCTATTTTAATAGATTGTATAAATTGCTTCATAAATCAGGTTAGTAAATTATACTTGGTGTTTCTAAATAAGCCTTAATCACGGCAGGAGTTTAAATATCTTTTAAAATACTATGCAAAAATCTTGCTGTGAAGAGAACTACTGCCTAAATATGTTTGTGAAGAAAGGCATCACTTGTAGCTACAAGCAAAACAAGGTGATTCATCAATTATTTAATACATCATTTGCATATATAATTTGTAAAATAACCAGAAGAAAGCATATATTAAAATATGTAAAACAAGATGTAATCTGATTGAATTATGAAAGGTTAAAATGAATTGTTATCCAGCTAGGAAACTGAAGCTGCCATTAAATAATTTTAATATACAATTATGGAACATTAATGATTATCCAAAGTGAGTGTTCCTACTGTAGGGTAAATTGACATTGAATTCTTTCATTTTCAAAGTCAAAGACTTAAGAATAAGCAACCTGCTTTTAGCAACAGCAATTCTGTATAAATTAACTATTAATAGGAAATTTAAATATAAAACTTAATACTTTCATTTAGCTGCATTGGTTTAATGCCTGTGCATAGCTCTGCTAAAAACATAGATGTGGGCAGTAAATAGACCAGTAAATAGATTGTTCAAATGAAATCTCTCTAGATTCAAATATTGTATGTAAATTGTGAAGGCATTCAGAACTTGTGGGTGGCTGAATTCAGACCTCTGGAACATAAAAAACATAAACCAATTTTAATTAAAGAAAGAAGTATGAGGTGTACTGCAGAATGTAGATACCATCACTGTTAAATCTTTTGGAAGAGTCAGAAACTTCCCACCTCCTACAGGGAGATTTCTGCTTTCCACAGAGGCTAATACTGCAGTTTTAAAAGTTTAACACTAACTACATAGTTCATGCATGTTGAGTGCATATTCATATCCTGCTTTTCTAAATCCAGTTTTTGGGAGAATATCTTCAGTTTGAAAGAAGGTCTTGAACTATTTTATTTCTTCAGAATTTGTTCTTCACATTTGGAAACACTTTGGAAAATTATTTCAATTGTGTTGGTATAGCATCTCACAGTCAGTTGTTAGCCTGTCACACTGGAATGCATCAATTCTTGCAGCTCTTCTGAGCAGAACTGCAAAGTGCCAGTGTCAGATATGTTTGGAACAGGGGTGTTTTGTTAGGTGACAACTAATTTATCATCTTCAGAACAGTCTGAGTCCACTACTCCTTCTTCACTTGGAAGAAGGGAGGTAAATAATATACACATCCCTTGAACAATGTATCAATTTCCTCAATAATGTGCATTAAAGAGCTTAAAATATTTTTGGAATGGGACCAAAAAGCCCAAGAAGGAACTAAAATGTAAATAAATGCTTTGAATTACATTTGGAAGGAAAGGACTTGTTGCTGATTTAGGGGGAGGGGATTATTCAACATGATGTGTAGAACAGGTTTTTCTATTAAAAAAAAATAAATGTTTACTTAACTACATAATTTTAAAAATATAAACAGAAATAACAATCCAGAAAAATCCCAAAATACTGGCTAAGTTTTCTGTTATATGTCAGCATACTTGAAAATGAAGGAACTGTAACTGTGGTGCTCTGGCTTGTATATATGGTTCTATCATACAAGCCATCTGAACTCAGGTAAGAGGGACAAGGTCACTTTGTCATATATCAAAGTAATTTAAGTTTTAATACATATGACAGCAATTAAAAATATTTAATTCCAAAAAGTTTTAATCTAGAAAGAAAAAAATATGCCTCAAAGTCCATATTTTTCTGCTAATGCAACCATTTATTTGATTTCTGACACCACACTATCACAATATATTCTGCTTCAGGCTCCTCACATGAAAGAAGTTCTCCTGCATAAGCAAAAGAGATATATGAAAAATATATGCGTATCTTCCCTAGTTTAAAGCTTTTGAACTGAAATCTGATGCTCAATATCTCTGCTAGAGGAGCTATAAAGTCAGTGTATTATCAAATTAACAAGAGCAAAACAGTATAGTTTTTCTAAGCTGACATTTCATGTGGCATATATTATTTTATTTAGAATGCTACCTTTTATTGCCATATCAGCTTTTTGTTCATGTTTTTGGAGTCACTTGAGAAACTTGTTTCATACTGAGAAGTCATATTTCTTTCTCAGCTCTACCAGGCTTTGTTTTCAGAAGTCTGAAAATGCATCTGCAGTACAGAATAGCAGAGGCTAAGATAAACTTTGTTTTTGAATCCACATTTTAGCATTTAAGCACTTCAAATAAAATTTTTGTGTTCTTTTCTTTGTTGTTTTTCAGTTAAATTAATCAAAGTCATTTCTGGTCTAGTCCTGAAGCAGGAGTGTTAATATGTAAGTCAGGTTTTCTCATGACAGAGAAAGATGGTACTTTTTGGAGAGGCAGAGCTTGTATCCCACATCACTGTTGTTATAAAGACAGAACATGCCATGAATTTGAGTCAGGTTTTTTCTTCTTTTTTTTTTTTTTTTTTCTGTTTTTCTTTGTTACAGTTCTTATTCTCTCATTGCTCCTTGTCTTATTGTATGTATTGCACCTTAATTTTGTTCAAAGCAGCCCATATGGTGCTGTGTTTCAGATTTGTGATCAAAACAGCGTTGAAAACACACCAGAGCTCTGAACATTACTGAGCACTGCTTACACACCGTCCAGGCTTTTTCCTTTTCTCAAAATGCCCCTCATAGCGAGCAGGCTGGGGGTGGGCAAGAGTTTGGGAGTGGACTCAGCTGGGACAGCTGATCCAAATTGACCAAAGGATCAGATTTGGCAACGAAAACTATGGGTAGTCTTTCCAAGATACCCATCGCTAGAGGCTGGTTGGGCATTGGTCTGCTGGGGGTAGCGAGTGATGGAAGGTTTTTAGGAGGTAGCGAGTGATGCTTTTGCATCACTCAGGGTTTTCTGGGGGTTTTTTTTTTTTTTTTTTTTTTTTTTTTTTTGTCCCCTTTCACCTGCTAAATTATCTTTTTGTCAACCCACAAGTTTTTTACTCATTTTTGCTGTTCCAATACTCTCCCCTACCCCACTGGAGATGGGGTGAAGTGAGTGAGGGGCTGGTGGGTGCTTAGTTGCTAGAAGGGGTCAACCTACTACAGTGTAGAAACATTTCACTAACCATAACCTGATTCCTTTACCAAATTAGTCTCTTCTGAATCTCAGCACCTGCCATGCTATAATCCCATTGTCATGTCATATTTTTCCTCCTTTATGTCTTTATGCAGTCATTTCTCAGTCTCAGACTCTGCCCAGAGAGCTTCACTCTCCCATCATCTCCTTCTTCATTCCTCTCATCTGCTAGTCTCTCTTCTTCCCTAATTTCTCTCCCCAGCTCTCACTTATGATTATCAACCTCTCTGCATGCTGTTTGCCATTCTTCTCTCTAGCTATCTCAGTGTCTTTCTTTTCCATACCAACCTTTTTTCTTTCTTGTCAAACTTTTCTGGCATTTTTGAACTTTCTCACAGTTTGCTTTAAATCCAGCTCTTGTTCCCTCTGTATTTGAATCAGGCAACTGGCTTCTCCTCTCAGGAAGGTGTGGTAGAAGAAGAGTAGGTGGTTGTACAGGAAAGACCAGCTCTCAGTTCAGCACCCAGAACTTGATGTTCATTGGTCTTTGGAAGCATAGAGTACTAGAAGGATAGCATGCTTCAAAGTCTTTAAGGTTTTGTTTAATTTGACATTTATTTTGGATGTATTTGCTAAAACCTCTTTCTGTTGATTACCTTGAATTATTGTTTCCCAAAGGCCTCCTATTTCAACGTTTTTAGTAGATGTTGGAAGATCAAAATGTACATCTTTGACACAAAGGTCACTTTCGCAACAAATGCAAATTTTGAAGTATGACGGTGCTAATATATTCCATGGAAAAGGTCATCTTCATTTTTTTAGTGTGGAGAACTGGATTTTTCTCCTGGCTCTCTCAAAAGTGAATGAGATTAATAAACAATAATAATTTCAATTTAATGTTTAAACAAGAAGAAATAAATCCAAGCCAGACACCTGAAAAAGAAAATTTAAGCCTCAACAGCTTCTTATGTACAAATGAAAGAATTTTTAAAAAGCCATGCTGAGCAACCTTGAAACAATTTAAACCATCAGCTCTGCCCATAATAATTATCTGTTCTTTGTTCCTGTTTTGCCATCCACTTAAGTCCCTCCCTAAAATGTATAATTAAACATTACTACTTCAGGCTTTAGAGAAGTATTGTACAACCTCACTGATGAACTGCTGTCACAGACATCTTGCAACTAAAGGCATGGGAACTAAAAATTAACATTTTGGGGAAAGTGATAAAGAATATATAGAGAACAGAACAAATAAAGAAAAGACTACATATCTTTTTGGATGTTTTTCACTAGAATATAAAAAAAGTGAAGAAGTGTGACAAGGTCTTAAAAACCTGCATCATGTCTAGTAAAGAGTAATTTAAATTGCTTCAGTCAGAGTCAGTGTAAGAGAGCATGGTAGACTCTGTTTTGCCTTCTTTCCTGCTTGTTCCTATAGCTTCGTTTCATTAATGCAAACTCTTTGGAAGAGTCTTTGGTGGATATGTTGTTTTAGCAAACACATTTTATTGGCAAAAGTTGCCTATAGCTCTGCAATTCTGTTTAGCTGAGTTTTTCTCCCTTCGAGTTTTTGCTGCCTCCTGCTGACTCAATATGGGATAAGCACTAATAAGCTTTCAGAACAGTACCTTTAACTGGAAATAACAGAGGGTATAGAAAAGAGAGAAGTCTCTCTTGATAAAGAAATTAATGCGGTAAAAATTTAAAAACAGGAAAATTGATGATAAATCAGAATAAAGCCAACAAGACCTTTTGGATTAAAGTTAGAGAAAGAGAGATCAGTCTTTTATATCATATCCAGAAAAATGTGAGGCAAGATTTTCCTCCTTGGAAAAGAGATGTTAAAGGGACATGACACAATTTATTCTAACAGCAAGTTTATTAACATTTCAGGCTCTAAAATGCTGTTCTCCACTCATTGATAAAAAGAGCCCATCTGCTACACGACAGGTAACTAACGCTCATAAGGAAAAATGCTTGGCAAAAGGAAAAGAGATAAATCTGTCCAGTTAGCTGGGACTGGATTATGGTATTGGAA
Source organism: Antrostomus carolinensis (assembly GCF_000700745.2). Lineage (NCBI taxonomy): Eukaryota > Metazoa > Chordata > Aves > Caprimulgiformes > Caprimulgidae > Antrostomus > Antrostomus carolinensis. Next base: position 51,197 of record NW_010336500.1, read on the forward strand.
TTCTTCAGTATCATAGCAGCCATTTTGCATTCCATGTTAAAGATTATATACATTAAATACAAGTACAACAGTCCTATCCATCTGCTCGCATCCCTGTTTCTTAGAGCATTTCTGAAATGTCTAATATGATCTAAAAGTAAAGATTTTAAGCCTCTTTCTCATGACAAATTTTAAATGCAAAATAATAACAGCATGATAATTATAGATATATTGGGGAAGCATAGTGGCTTCCCCTCATAAAAAGTAGGAACAACATCTCAACGAGTGACATGTTGTTGTTGTTAATGCCTTATACTCTTAAAAGAATCTCATACTCCTTTCTTACCAAAATATATTTACATTACATTAAAATATCAGTTTTCGTAAAAATCAAAACCAAGTCCTAATTTTTCATGTTTTTGGCAATGTGTCCTCCATATCCATTAGTAGTCTTGGGTATATAGGTAGACTGTTTAAGGGGACAATAGAGTTACAACTTATATATTCTCTTTCATTTTTCTATTTCATTCCTTTTATACATAGAATAAAAGATCTGTTAAGGTAACCATGTATTATTATGCAATTTAAACTGTATGTTAAGCAGTTACACATTATCTTGCTCTACCTCAGCAAACACAAAAAACTTTTATATTTCTCTTGTTTGTACAATAGAGGCTATTGGCACATTCACTCTTGCTGAAAACTCTTTAACTGATAAAAGCTCAGCTAGAATTCATGGATGCCTCATGAGCCCCAGCTGCCTTCTACTCTCCCTTGCAAACAGTGCTGCTGTGGGTAACGTGTTCCCCTGGATTAGCAGAGCAGCAGGATCAGCCTTAATGCTGGTAGAATGTTACCAAGCCTCTACAAATAGTAATACACAGAGAACTCGGAGATAATTATGGTTGTCAATACTTAAAAGCTGTACAAATGGCAACATTCATAGGTTTAGCATGTGGACTAATATGACTGTCTCTTTGTGGAAAGGGAAAAAACCCCACATCTTTTACAGAAGAGTTAGAGGATAATTCCTTTTCTGGATCTAAGGGTCAATCCACATAACATCAAGGAGTTAAAGCACTTATAAGAAGTATCTGTGAAAAAATAGTTTTTAATATCAGAAAAAGTATGTATTTTCCACTGATATTATTCTGCAATGGTTGTTGGTTAAATCATTATTGCTAAAGCTTTAATTTTGAAAATTAAACTCAACTAAAATTCAGTCTAAAGCAGAAATACATAAATTCATTTGTGAAATTTACAAAGTGCAGGAAAAAGGGGTTTAGGCTGGACAGTGTTGAGTAGCCCTATCTGTAACATTATAATCAGTTCCATTTTGAATAATATTTTAAAAATAATTCAAAATAAAATATATTTTATTTAGATATACATTTTAGAAATTCATTATTAAAGGGCTTTTACTTGTGGCCTTTAAAAAAAGGGGAAAAAAAAAAGCCTTGTCAGAGTCCATTTTACAGTGTTTTAACTGGAAAAAAAAAGTAATAAACGCTTAACTATAAAGACTTGAATGATTGTATAGCTATTTAGAATTCCCCACAGACAAAGGGCTGCAGACCATTACCTGTAACTGCTTAGCTGAGGAAAAGTAACAATTTTGCATCTAAAAGAAACAGGGCATTTGAGACCTCATGAAACAGTATACATGCAATACCAGTAGAAAATATGTGCCCCTTGCTTCTCACAGTTTATACACTTTGTATCACAGAATCACAGAATGTTGGGGA